>NW_026946898.1:0-300000 GCF_910591565.1 Cydia splendana
AGGTTAAAATGTAATACATACTAATTCTACTAAATAAACGGAGACCATATTTTTCTCCATCCTGTTTAAGTATAACTAGCGTTTGCTAACTCCTAAGATACCTACATCCTAAGTCGACGCGTTGCTCTGCGGTCGCAGTTCGCATGTCTTGAGTTGGATGGTGTTTAGCAAAAATGAGTCACCCACATACATTTTGCAATAAAATGTCAACTTTAAGCGTCAATATTTTGAGTTGACATCTTATTGAAGGAAAAATATAAGAGTTATAATTTTTTTTATATATTTACAGAGATATGCAAAGGATCGCCGTGGACGTATGCCACGATTATAAACTTTAAGGTAAAGTGGCATACGACCACGGCTATCCTTTGAATATCTCTGTAAATATATAAAAAAATGATAACTCTTATATTTTTCCTATATGATAATTTCAGATAAGAATTCTATCTTGTTTCATACTTTTTAGAGCGCGATTTGCAGTAGTCGGGTTTTAGTTTTTGAACTTATTTTTTATTTAATTAATTTTGGGGTCAGGATTTCGTTACTTACAATAATATTTGAAGTCACTTTATATTACGTTTGCGAGGGCGTCCTCAGTACAGAAATGCACGCAGAGCGCCGCATATATCGGGCTACGCCCGACAACCTTTGGCATGAAGGCGCCTGCGGCGCCTGGCTTTGGAACGCGTACAGGGAGCCTCGTACGTCGGCCTACGCCCGACTCTTTTAGTATGAGGGCGCATTCGGCGCCCGGCTTTGGAAGGCGTACATCGTGCCTCGTACGTCGGGCTACGCCCGACTCTTTTAGTATGAGGGCGCCGAAGGCGCCCGGCTTTGGAACGCGTACATCGTGCCTCGTACGTCGGGCTACGCTCGACTCTTTTAGTACGAGGGCGCCGAAAGCGCCCGGCTTTGGAACGCGTACATCGTGCTTCGTACGTCGGGCTACGCCCGACTCTTTCAGTATGAGGGCGCCGAAGGCGCCCGGCTTTGGAACGCGTACATCGTGCTTCGTACGTCGGGCTACGCCCAACTCTTTTAGTACGAGGGCGCCGAAGGCGCCCGGCTTTGGAACGCGTACATCGTGCTTCGTACGTTGGGCTACGCCCGACTCTTTCAGTATGAGAGCGCCGAGGGCGCCCGGCTTTGAACGCGTTCATCGTGTCTCGTACGTCGGGCTACGCCCGACTTTTTTAGTATGAGGGCGCCGAAGGCGCCCGGCTTTGGAACGCGTACAGCGAGCCTCGTACGTCGGGCTACGCCCAACTCGTTTTGTATGAGGGCGCCGAAGGCGCCTGGCTTTGGAACGCGTACATCGTGCCTCGTACGTCGGGCTACGCCCAACTCTTTTAGTACGAGGGCGCCGAAAGCGCCCGGCTTTGGAACGCGTACATCGTGCTTCGTACGTCGGGCTACGCCCGACTCTTTCAGTATGAGGGCGCCGAAGGCGCCCGGCTTTGGAACGCGTACATCGTGCTTCGTACGTCGGGCTACGCCCAACTCTTTTAGTACGAGGGCGCCGAAGGCGCCCGGCTTTGGAACGCGTACATCGTGCTTCGTACGTTGGGCTACGCCCGACTCTTTCAGTATGAGAGCGCCGAAGGCGCCCGACTTTGGAACGCGTACAGCGAGCCTCGTACGTCAGGCTACGCCCGACTCTTTTAGTATGAGGGCGCCGAAGGCGCCCGGCTTTGGTACGCGTTCATCGTGCCTCGTACGTCGGGCTACGCCCGACTCTTTTAGTATGAGGGCGCAGAAGGCGCCCGGCTTTGGAACGCGTACAGCGAGCCTCGTACGTCGGGCTACGCCCAACTCGTTTAGTATGAGGGCGCCGAAGGCGGCTGGCTTTGGAACGCGTACATCGTTCCTCGTACGTCGGGCTACGCCCGACTCTTTTAGTATGAGGGCGCCGAAGGCGCCCGGCTTTGGAACGCGTACATCGTGCTTCGTACGTCGGGCTACGCCCAACTCTTTTAGTACGAGGGCGCCGAAGGCGCCCGGCTTTGGAACGCGTACATCGTGCTTCGTACGTCGGACTACGCCCGACTCTTTTAGTATGAGAGCGCCGAAGGGGCCCGACTAAGGAACGCGTACAGCGAGCCTCGTACGTCGGGCTACGCCCGACTCTTTTAGTATGAGGGCGCCGAAGGCGTCCGGCTTTGGAACGCGTAAATCCTGCTTCGTACGACGGGCTACGCCCGACTCTTTTAGTATGAGCGCGCCGAAGGCGCCCGGCTTTGGAACGCGTACAGCGAGCCTCGTACGTTGGGCTACGCCCGACTCGTTTAGTATGAGGGCGCCCGGCTTTGGAACGCGTACATCGTGCCTCGTACGTCGAGCTACGCCCGATTCTTTTAGTATGAGGGCGCCGAAGGCGCCCGGCTTTGGAACGCGTACATCAGGCCTCGTACGTTGGGTTACGCCCGACTCTTTTAGTATGAGGGCGCCGAAGGCGCCCGGCTTTGGAACGCGTACATCGTGCTTCGTACGTCGGGCTACGCCCGACTCTTTTAGTATGAGAGCGCCGAAGGCGCTCGACTTTGGAACTCGTACGTCGGGCTACGCCCGACTCGTTTAGTAAATAAAAAAAATAAAATAAAAATAAATAAATCATTTATTCAGATGAAATAAACCCTATTATACAGATTTTTTTCTTCTGCCAAACTGCAGGGCAGTTTGTTGGCAGAGGGAACTCCCTTAAAACATAGGTGGGTAGACTTAGCTAATTGCCTAATTAATTGTTAACTTACATACATCTTATTGCTTATGCTGGTAACTTTATCTTAATTTTGTTTTTAATTTTGTTTAATAGAAACATTTTCATTTTAAATTTAAACATCCTAACTGATTTACATTCCCTTATATCATACGGTATTTCATTATACAATTTTGGGATCAAGTATTTATAAGTCATACATCGTGCTTCGTATGTCGGGCTACGCCCGACTCTTTTAGTATGAGGGCGCCGAAGGCGCCCTGCTTTGGAACGCGTACCTCGTGCTTCGTACGTCAGACTACGCCCGACTCTTTTAGTATGAGGGCGCCAAAGGCGCCCGGCTTTGGAACGCGTACATCGTGCTTCGTACGTCGGGCTACGCCCGACTCTTTTAGTATGAGGGCGCCGAAGGCGCCCGGCTTTGGAACGCGTACATCGTGCTTCGTACGTCGGGCTAAGCCCGACTCTTTTGGTATGAGGGCGCCGAAGGCGCCCGGCTTTGGAACGCGTACATAAGGCCTCGTACGTTGGGTTACGCCTGACTCTTTTAGTATGGGGGTGCCGAAGGCTTTGGTCCGCGTACAACGCGCCACGTACATCGGGCTACGCCTGACCCTTTTAGTGTCGCCTTTTGGACCGAGTCCGGTGCGTCACATAGGTACGTTTCAGTATGCTTCGCCTGACCACTGCGAATTTTAATGAGGTGAATATACTAAGATTACTAAGCAACTTTTACCATGGGACCAAACCCAATCTCGTAAAAAAATTTGCTGATCTGGACTTCTATACCTATTCACGTTATAAAATATTGCAGGTCATTAAAAAAACACCATGTATATAGCGGCCAAGCAAATTTATTTTGCAAAAAGTCGCGTAAGCGTAACACGCGGGTCGCGGATAGAATCCAGAGCACTTGTAGATTCGTAGTTCGAATTATCTACCCGATAAATTAATCTTTTATCGGGTGCAATTCAAGCAAAGCCGAGTGCAAAAGCTCACAATATGTATATATTTGAAATGTGCTAATTGAGCTCTTTCAAATGATATACAACACGTCATCATTACTTATTTTTATTTTTTTGGTTCGTGACTTTATTACCTCTAGAGGGCGCCGTGTTCATTTTTTGGTGACGTCATATAGCCTATAACCAGCGGACGATTAAGACGATTCGAATGACATATCGTTTGTCAAATTTCAATGAGTACTTTAGAAGTTATGAGGGAACAGATGAACATACATACATACATACATACCCACAAACATACCGGTCAAAAAAAATCATAACCCTCCTTTTGCGTTGCCGTAGTCGGGTAAAAATGGTCCCAAATTACGGTCTATGCTAGCCCAAAAGCTAAATTTATTCAACACGCCTTGATAAGTCGCGATAAGACACCCGCCACGTTTTGCTCTGATTTGACGTACCTATTCTATGTCGAAATCGTACGCCGACAAGCATAAAGCCCATCTCTGTAATCTACTGGCCGTCATACTCGGTACGCCTACGCCTACGTAAGGAGTGGTCTGGAAAAAAAGTAGCCGCACATTATGTGTATTTTTCATTTTATTTTGTAATAATTTGTAAGCAGTTCATTTCTACAGTGATCTGTAGATACTATTTTTTACAATTAAATACACTCGTATTTAATACAAAAGGGTGAATTAGAGTTTTCGCGTAGTATATGACTTAAAACTTTTTTTATTTGACTTCACTTTGTGGTAGTTTCATGGAATTTCTACTTTTGTATATTTGCCATTTTTACAGAGATTTGTATTCCATAGAAAAACCTCTGTCATAGGTTAGATTGGAGAGACTTCCTAACTACCCAAGATAAATACCAGTTTATTGGAATAGCTTATTCGTTTGATGATGTTCTTAAAAGCATAAAAAAAAGTTATGAAACTGGAACTTCATTTTGTGTCATTGTAGAAAACGGTCAACAAATATTATCAAATTGTACTGTTCAAAAAGTTACAATACAAAGTACATTGCAATAAAAATGAGAAAACTCAAACAATTTCATAATTATCGATATTATTTTATTTTATATTATATTTAACTTAATTACAAAAAAAAATAAAATGCTTCATAATTAGCAAAAAAAAAACCATATAACTCACTGCTACTTTTTTACTGGACCACTCTTTACATTGGGTCCAAAAATACTAACCAGGGGCTTATGATCTGTACGTCTACCATCAGTTTTAACATTGACTTAACGCTCACGTCTACGTAATTTACTTTCTGTACATCTCGCTTGCACTAATATGCGAGTACGAGCGAGATGCATAGAAAGTAACTTACGTAGACGTGAGCGTATGTCAATGTCAAAACTGATGGTAGACGTACTGTTCGCAAAGAAAACCGCCTACCATATAAGTATTGGTGAAAACGTTTGACCGCAAAATAGATTGAAAACGCCTCTTTACGAATTTGGCTATAATTGCGCTCAGCCGCGGTATGCCAAAGGACGCTCGGAGCCATCGGGGTAACGCTGATCCAAAATCCTACTGCGAAGGAACTAGCGTCACTTAAATTGTGACCACCACCTCTAACGCGGGGTCGTAGTGCGCAAGCACCTCGGCACTTGACAAGATACTATTTACCCTATCAAACGCTATAATCTGTTGTTCACCCCACTGCCATATAGTGTATTTTTGTAACAACGCATGAAGTGGCGCAAAATAATTAATAAGAGGGTCATATAGAATTATGAAAAAAATGTTCCAAAATGAATGGATCATTATTGCAAAAATAAGAGCATCAGATAGATTGTGCAAAAACGTTTCAATCCACATAGAACATTTTTTGAACAAACAAATGTACGTACGTTTACGCATTTAGTAAAATGTTCCAAGATAAATGAAACCACGGAAGAAAGAATGAGCGCGTCGCGCTCTGACGGGAAACGGCATGAGCCTGGATTAGTATGGGAAGCCTATGTCGCCAAAACGCTGTCACAAACAAAAATTGGCCATATTTTTAACCGACTTCAATTTCATAGAAGGAGGAGGTTCTGTATTCGGTTGTGGCTATTTTTTTTTCTATGTACGTTCACCGATTACTCCGACATCCGTAGTCCGATTTGAGTAATTCTTTTTTTATTTAAAAGGAGCTACCTCCGAGTTGGTCCCATTTGAATTTGGTTCTGTTCTGATGATGGGATCCATGAGGAATTGAGGGAACTCCTCAATTTTTAAAGGCACATGCATGGTGTTTTGGACGTTTTCTTAAGCAACTCGAGCATTTTCTCCCGAAAACCACCAATTTGATGAAATAGACCTGATGATGATGATTATTTTGATGATAATGATGATGATTTCTTTAAATGTAAGTATGTTCAGCGATTACTCCGGCACCTGTGATCCGATTTGAGTAATTCTTTTTTTGTTTGGAAGAAGTTACCTCCAAGGTGTTTCCGTATTATTTTTGGTTCTGGTCTGATGATGGAATCCATGAGGAATTGAGGGAACTCCTCAATTTTTAAAGGCACGTGTTAAGTAATTTCGGGGTTTTCTAAAGTAACTCGAGCATTTGCTTCCGAAAACCACAAATTAGATGTACTGCAACTGTAGTCTTACCACGAGTTTGACATTGACATATTCGCTAACTTCTTATGCATCTAAATGTAACGTTTTATGCATCTCGCTCACACTAAGGTTAGTAAAGCGAGATGCATAGGAAGTAAGTTTTACACACATGCTAGCGAATATATCAATGTCAAACTCGTGGTAAGCTGGTAAGGCTACTGATCGGGGGTTAGGGTTAGGAGTTAAGGGGTCAGGGATTAAGGGGTCAGGGATCGGGGAATGGCGGTTGAAGGGTTGCTGATTCAGGATCGAGGGGTTCCTGGATCAGGGGTTGATGTACTGTGAGGTTGAGTGATCGGGGCGCTGAGGGATTCGGTCAGTGGCGGGGCGGGCGGATGGATTTAGTTGACAGGAATTATAATTTTCCAGACGGGCTCGAGAAAATTCCTGATTACATATTTACTAAAGTAATAGGTACACGAATTTAGTGTTAAACATGATCTTGTTTTTCATTCATGCGTCGCGCTCTTAACAATGCGTTAAAACTAAAAATGGTAACATAAAAACTTTTTACAAAAAAAAAACCGACTTCAAAAAGGATGAAATAAAATATTATCCTTTTTTATGAATGTTCGTTACCAACTGATATGTTTGAATTCGGTGCCAAGCCAAGTAGTAACAATACCAGATAAAAATAATCAGCTTTATGGCTATCAATCCCATTAGAACTGTACTAATAACTATTATAAATGTGTAAATAATTCTGTCTGCCTCTTTGTCGCCTTTTCATGGCTGAAATGAAGTCCTCTGGATAAGGGACGGGAAATAACTCAGTCCCAATCCCACACTTGCGTGCTATAGACTGTTCGAGCATTAGTAAGAAATGCTCTTTAAAAAATACGACGGCAAAAAAATGCATTTATATTTACACTAATGTGCCGACAAACATGGTACGGACTGCGCCAAGAAGGTTTGATCGTGTGTTCTGAGGTGTGTTCTTAGGTCCAGCCGACGTCAATGATATGTTTACACTTTTGCCCCTTACTCCTTTGTAATAAGGCGAAAAGTGTAAACATATTTTTAACGTCGACTGTGCCTACAGAAATACGTTCATTGTCGTCGTGTAAGGCAATCCAACGTAGGTAAATCCTTATCGAATCGCATCAAAGTCATGGTATGCTTCAAAATTTGACTTGGCACCGACTTCAAACATATCAGTTGGTAACGCATAGACATAAAAAAGGATAATATTTTATTTCATCCTTTTTGAAGTCGGTTTATTTTTTTTTGTAAAAAGTTTTCTTATTTCGAAAGGGATTATGAGCCCTCGCCCATCACAATTTTTGACGACCGGTCTGGCCTAGTGGGTAGTGACCCTACCTATGAAGCCGATGGTCCCGGGTTCGAATCCTGGTAAGGGCATTTATTTGTATGATGATACAGATATTTGTTCCTGAGTCATGGTTGTTTTCTATGTATTTAAGTATGTATATATTATATATATCGGGGCGTGACTCCAGAAGGACGTATTGCAGCGTGACAGTTCATAGTTTTAGATGCCTGTATACAATTAGCAATGTTTGGCTACTAGCAATGTTTGCTGTTTGGAAGTTGTAACGAAATTCATAACGTAGAGAGTAACGCCATCTATTGGCGTGTTGTTGAACTAAGATGACAGGTAGAAGGCTTTGGAACGTCAAGAGGTTTCTCTTGGGTGAACGTAGGCACGAGTTGGCATTTTTGTCGTTATGTTGATAGACTGGTCAAGCAGGTTGACCAACTTGATGTTGAGGCGGGAGCACTGGAGCAGCGAGGCTCCGCCGCTGGTGTTTCTTCTTGATCGGACCGCGCTAGAGATCGGACGTACTCGTTAGCCAACCTCGTGCCTAACTCGTCACGTTCCTGAAGGCTTATACCTGAAGGATTATTCTGAAAGCTTATAGAATTCAATGTTCTTTATCCATTTAGCTAAGTGTTTTATTCCAAGTGTTATTTTGATTTCTTATGTTTCATTAGCAGCTTACTTTTGTGAAATAAAGAAAGGATGTGTTGTTTTGAAAGGATGTGATCTTTTATTTTACAACAAATCAGTTAGCATCGCATACTAATTTAGCTGTGAAGTAATACATTGAGGTACTATGCCCACTGCCGTCGCCCGTGCCTCCGTCACATATATCGTTGTCTGAGTACCCACAACACAAGCCTTCTTGAGCTTACCGTGGGGCTTAGTCAATTTGTGTAAAAATGTCTTATAATATTTATTTATTTATTTATTATTTACAATAATTTGAACTTTACAGTACCTAAAGAAAATTACGAGTACCTATGTCGAAATTGCACTACGATTTTTATTTTTGTAAATAGTCATTTACGCTCTATCCCTTTTACACTTGCATGACTTTTCCAAGAGTGAATGCTATAGGATAAAATATTCGACTATGAGGTTGACACATGCGATAGAGATGTGCATGATTCGGTGTGATGTCGATAAATGAGCGTGCGTAAAAATTATGCAAGTAAGTGTAAGGTGTAAATACTCATTACTTAGCACGTTATTATGTAAGGGCATAACAAAACAATAATGTTCTGTTAATCAATATGAATTTCCGTGAAATATCCCCGTATTGATAATTATTAAAAACCAATGAACCAGGACCAATGAAAATATTAATAATATTTCGGTGTATGAGCGAAACAGCGCTATTCATGTATATAGCGATGTCGCGCTCGCACACTGCATCGACATGTGTATTCGCATCGAATGTTAAGACATCAACGCAAGAATATTATTTTGCGCGATATAATAACGTGCTATAGTTCGTTTTTTTTAGCATTAGAAATAAGGTAGGTAAACAATCTTGATGAGTCTTTTAATTGAAAAACACGTTTTAAAAATAAGTTACGGCAAATATGTAACAATTATGAATCTAATACGATCATTTATATTCTTCTGCTTTCATAAGTAATAGTTATTGATTTTTAAAAAGCGTTTTTCAATTAAAATACATGTCAAGATCGCTTACCTTCTATCAAGTTCTTTCTAATGCTAAAAAAAAACGAATTATAGGCAAATAAAATAAATATTGTGTACCTTCTGACATAATATAAAATGTGCATAAGCGACGACTTTTTCGATAGTCATCATCATCATCATCATATCAGCCAGAGGACGTCCACTGCTGGACATAGGCCTCTCCCAAAGAGTGCCACAATGACCGGTCCTGCGCCACCCGCATCCAGCGGACTCCCGCGACCTTTACCAGGTCGTCAGTCCACCTTGTGGGGGGTCTACCCACGCTGCGCCTTCCGGTACGTGGTCGCCACTCGAGAACCTTTCCGCCCCAACGGCCATCGGTTCTACGGGCAATGTGCCCCGCCCACTGCCACTTAAGTTTAGCGATTCGGAGGGCTACATCGGTTACTTTGGTTCTGCTGCAGATGGCCTCATTTCTGATGCGATCACGCAGAGAGACTCCAAGCATAGCCCTCTCCATTGCCCTTTGGGTGACTTTGAGCCTTCTTATGAGGCACATAGTAAGCAGCCACGTTTCAGTTCCATATGTCATCACTGGCAACACACACTGGTTGAAGACTTTCGTCTTGAGACACTGCGGAATATTGGACAAAAAGATGTGCCGTAGTTTCCCAAACGCTGCCCAACCGAGTCGGATTCGTCGATTAACCTCTTCCTCGAAGTTGGACCTAACTGGACAGTCTGTCCTAGGTATATATAATCGTCTACAACTTCAAGTGTAAAGTCTCCAATTGTAACGGGAGTTGGTTCTACACGGGCATTTTACATGATCTTCATCTTGTCCATGTTCATCCTCAGACCAACTCGCTCGGAAGCTTTACTGAGGTCATCGAGCATCATACTCAAATCCTCCGTAGTCTCAGCCAAGATTACTATATCGTCCGCAAACCGAAGGTGAGTGATGTACTCGCCGTTTATGTTGATGCCAAGCCTTCTCCAGTTCAAAGTCTTGAAAACATCCTCCAATGCAGCGGTGAACAGTTTAGGAGAAATAACATCACCTTGCCTGACTCCCCGCTGCAACGGAAAAGGTTTCGAGTTCTGGTCCTGGATTCGGACTGACATAGTGGCGTTCTCGTACAAACACTTCAGCACTTCGATATAGCGGTAATCCACTTGGCACCTCTGGAGAGATTGTGCCCAAGTAACACACAAGCAGGATAATAGAGTAAAATTATCATCTTATTCAAATTAAGATTGCATAAATTTTGTGTATAAGCGGTGGAAATTACTAAATTCGTAATACGAAAATATGTGGGCCTAGTGGGGCCTATATACCAATAAATGCTGAATACATTTTGCATAGTATCGGTTTTGCATATTAAAGCTGAATAATACTTATTTCTTACACAGTTAGTCAGACATTATACAGCTTAAAGCATTTGTGGTTACTAAAAGCTGCATAATAGCAGCATTAGCAGCAATTACCTGTATATATTCTGTGTTGTGAGATATTAAGCAGACCAATATGAAGTTTAGTGTTCTTGCCTAGAGCACTATTTATATGTCAAATAATACACGGAGATAGCAATGATGAATATTTACATATAATGAGAGAATATTTACAATGATTAATTTACAATTAATTTGCAAATAAGATTTTAGCTTCCGTATCGTACGAAGGAAAATTTAGTTGTGTCGGAATGACATTGACGTAGATAGTAGACGTAGACATGCAGCCGGGTTGTGGGCAGCCAGCATTGCGGTGCGCCACAGGACCCCCCTGGGAGAATCCTGCCTGTAAATGAGAAGGAAAAGTTACTTTCCGGCCAGACCGAGTGGTTCTCACCGGGACAACAGCTTGAGCAGGCTTAGCACTTGTGGGTGAAACTGTGTCGCTCTGCATGTAAGCTGGTTTGACGTGGTCAATGGAGACTGTCGCTGGTCCTCGTAGTAAATCCAGTGTGACGGTCTTGACCGTCCTATTTAGCACGCGATATGGGCCTGTGTATGGCGGTTCTAGTGATCCATGCAGTGCATCCTGTCTAAGGAAAATATGGCTGCATGAACTTAGGTCCTGGTGAACAAAGACTAATTTGTTTCCGTGCCTCGATGCGGGGACGGGTCTGAGGTGTGACATCTGGCGTTTCAACTGAGTGACAAAATCATCAGGCTGCAGGGTGTTTGAGGTATGAGAATGAAAGAACTCACCCGGGATGCGTAAAGGCTCACCATACACCATCTCTGCAGCTGAGCATTTGATGTCTTCCTTCCACGCACTTCTTATGCCGAGTAGGACGATCGGCAACACCTCAGTCCACCTCGTGCTGTTGTGGGCCATCATGGCAACTTTCAGGAAGCGGTGAAGACGCTCCACCATCGAGTTCGCTTGGGGATGATAAGCCGTCGTGTGACGCAGCTGTGCACCACAAAGCTCTCCCAAGACCTTAAACATACGTGAGGTAAATTGACGTCCTTGGTCAGTAGTTACAGTTTGAGGACAACCAAAACGCGATATCCAAGTATCGTAGAATGCATGGGCTACTATTTCAGCCGTGATATCAGACAGTGGCTTTGCCTCGGGCCACCGTGTGTACCTGTCAATGGCTGTGAAAAGGTAACGGAATCCTGATGAAGGTGGCAATGGGCCGACCAGATCAATGTGGACATGACTAAACCTTTCTTCTGGTAATTTGAAATTTCCAAGAGGAGAGGAGGTATGACGTTGCACTTTAGCACGTTGACACGATTCGCATGCACGTACCCAGGTACCGCAATCTTTGCGTACAGATGGCCACACGAATCTCTGAGTAACAAGTTTGATTGTGGATCTCGTACCTGGATGACTCATGCCATGGATGGTGTTAAATATGTTCTGTCGATGCTGCTTGACGATAAACGGACGTGGCTTTGCTTGAGACGTGTCACAATATAAATAAACATTGGTACCTGGTACGGGTACTTTCTCAAGCTTCAGTAACGAAGATAGATTGCCAAGAAGCTCTTGTGGTTCTGGGTCTTCTTGCTGGGCTTGCGCGATGGCTTTGCGAAGTCTGGTGGCACGGCAATGGTCTCGATACGGGAGAGCGTGTCAGCGGTGATGTTGTCTTTCCCGGAGATGTGTCTGATGTCGCTTGTGAACTGCGAAATGAAATCAAGGTAATTGAATTGTCTCGGGGAACATTTCCTGTCTTTTTGCTGAAAGGCGAAGGTGATAGGTTTATGATCCGTGTAAATGACGAAATGTCTGCCTTCGACCATGTAGCGGAAATGTTTGACACTCTCATATATAGCGAGCAACTCCCGATCATACGCGCTGTATTGCGTCTGTTGCCGTGTCATCTTCTTTGAGAAGAACGCAAGTGGTTGCCACTGTCCTTGCACCAACTGTTGTAAAACGTCGGCCAATGCCGTGCTTGAAGCATCAGTAACTAGAGCGAGATCTGCGTCCATAATGGGATGAGCCGGTAATGTAGAGTTTGCAAGACTAGACTTACAGTTCTGAAATGCCTCTAACTGTTGATCTGTCCAAGTTAGTGGAGACGAACTTTTCAGTTTAGGTTCAGTTAGCATGTCGTGAAGAGGGGATTGGTGTTCGGCAGCGTGAGGAACGAATCTTCTATAAAAGTTCAACATGCCGAGAAACCTGCGTAAGCCACCGACGGTCTTTGGAGGAGGAAATTCCTGCATAATCTTTACCTTCTCGTCGATGGGACGCGTGCCTTCTTCAGAGACAGTAAATCCAAGAAATGTGACTTCCTTTTGACCAAAACAACATTTGGATTTATTGATGAGCATAACGTACTCATGGAACCTATCGAACACTTGCCGTAGATGATCTAAGTGCTGCTCGGCATCTTTAGAATAGATGAGCACGTCATCGATGTAGGAGCACACGAAGTCCAGATCTCTAAGCACCTCATCCAGGAACCGTTGAAAGGTTTGGGCAGCGTTTCGGAGTCCAAATGGCATGAATGGGAAGGAGAATAATCCAAATGGAGTCGTAATGGAAGTTTTGCAGATATCATCTTTGTAAACGGGAATTTGGTTGTAAGCTTTAACTAAATCTATTTTTGAAAATATTTTACTACCAGCGAGTCGATGTGCGTAGTCCTCTATGTGGCGGACAGGGTATCTGTCAGGGATAGTGCGTGCGTTCAGCGCGCAGTAATCCCCGCACGGCCGCCAACCATTGCCTTTCTTTGGCACCATATGTAGCGCCGACGCCCACGGTGAATCAGACGGTTGTGCTACACCGTCGCGAAGCATCTCTTCAAACTGCTCCTTAGCAATCTTCAGGCGATCTGGAGCTAAGCGGCGTGGTCTACAGAAGGTAGGAGGACCTGGAGTAGTTCGGATGTAGTGAACAGTGGAATGCTTTACCTCTCGCGGCAGTCCAGATGGTTTTCGTTAAGCTGGGATACTCTGCTAGCAAGCGGTGGTACTCACTGTCACTCGAAATTGCCTTAATGCTGGGTTGGTTGCAGTGCTTAAACTGTCCCGTAGTCGACAAAGTTGTTAAACTGTCAATGAGAAGTCTTCTATTTCTGCAATCGATAATAATACCATAATGTGCAAGAAAATCAGCGCCAAGTATAGGTTTGTTTATATTTGCTACGACAAAGTTCCAAATAAAATCTCTGCGTAATCCTATATCTAACTTTTGCTTGATTATACCGTACGTATGTATGAGCGAACCATTAGCGGCAGTAAGCGAGTAGTTGTCAGGCGACTTGCATTTAGGCATAAAATTGCGTGGCAGAACGCAAAGGTCAGATCCGGTATCAATAAGGTATTGAATTTTAATTACTCTGTCCGTGATAAATAGTCGGCAGGTTGTAGTAGGAGGACAGTCGGCAGCCGCCACGGTAGACTGTCTTGCTAGTTTTCCGCTTTAAAGTTGCACGGCGGAATGCAATTCCGTGCGTTGGTACTAAAGTGACTATGATACCAGCACATACCTGATTTGACAGCTCGATACCGACCGTGTGACTTCGATCTGCTACGACTGCGCGACCTGCTGCTGTTAAAACGCGAACGTCGCTGACCGCTGCTGTTACCGGTACCTGAGCTGAGCAATTTGTTGCGTCATTTCGCTCTGGATGCGCGCCGTTATAGATTGCTCCATCTTCTTAAACATGTCTTCGAACGAAGTCATGCTTGCAACCTGCTTAAAAGAAGAACAAGGTGTCACGTCGATGATTTGGTCTGCAAGGATCGCGATGTCGTCTAAAGAAGCTGTCTTATGAGACGCGATGATCGCTTGCACTTGAGTAGGTAAGCGAGTGGACCACAAACTTCGGAGAAAATCGTCAGTGACACTATCGCCAGCTAATCCTCGAAGGTGACGAAGGAATTGGCTTGGTTTCCTGTCTCCAAGTTCTTCAAATTGCAGCAACTGACGTCTTTTGTTTTCCTGCGACGTTGACAGACGGTCGATCAATTGTTTTTTCAACTTTTCGTATTTATCTGTTTCTGGGGGCTTCGTGATGATATCCCGTACTTCTCGAGCCGTTTTGGGATCTAGCTCTCTGATCACTTGGAAGTATTTCGTGGAATCCGCTTTCACGCCCCAAACGGCGAACTGCGCCTCGACCTGGGCGAACCAAACTTCCGCATCTTCTGCCCAAAATGGTGGTAATCTGATGGTCAGACGATCAACCGCGGCGCCTGATCGTTCGGGCTCTATTTTCTCGCAAACGGAATCTTCGAATTCGTCGGTCATTTTGAAAATTTTGAAAGTCGCGGGTCACCAATTTAGTGTTCTTGCCTAGAGCACTATTTATATGTCAAATAATACACGGAGATAGCAATGATGAATATTTACATATAATGAGAGAATATTTACAATGATTAATTTACAATTGATTTGTAAATAAGATTTTAGCTTCCGTATCGTACGAAGGAAAATTTAGTTGTGTCGGAATGACATTGACGTAGATAGTAGACGTAGACATGCAGCCGGGTTGTGGGCAGCCAGCATTGCGGTGCGCCACATAAGAAAAATGTGATAGTGGCTACTAAATGCTGAAAAGAAGCGTCGGTGAAGACTTTCAACTGTATAAAAGCGGTTGCAGTTTCTGTTTTATATAGTTTCTGTTTCATGCCAGTTTTTGAATAAAGGTGGACGCTATTACTGGAAGCTGCAATGAAATTCACATATTATTTGTTATTCAGTAGCTGCATATATGGGTTAATTATGGTACACATATACTATCTTTTCTTGCTAAAAGCTGCAAAATGAACGCAATGAGAAGCGCTATTCAAACTACTGCTTAGTATCAACAAGTGCGCGGTGGAGAGGGTTCCGTAGCTTTATACACGGTCAACAGTGCTACTTGAGCCTGATTGCTTTGAGCTTGAGCTTGTATTTATTTTATTTTGAACGCATCTTGCGTATTTATTCTTTAATCCAACCATTGTTTAAAAAATCGAGGTTTAGTTTTCTTAACGATTCTCTTCGATTGGTTATTTTACACAAGATGCATTGTCGTTTTAATGACGTAAAACAATTGCTAGCTACCATCGTAAACACTGTTAACTGACGATTTGCATACCTTACTGCAACGAGATAAAGTTTACCAATGGCCATTTAAGGTTGTTGCTAGTTGGCAAATAAGGTGTCAAATGCTAGTTATTGATATTGTTGCATTAAAAACTTGTAGACTGGACTGGGTATGACAAAAATAAAATAATCACCCCCATTAAAATATAGCGAAATCGATACTCCTGTCGATTTTGAACAGACTGTTTTTAGGTTTCAAGTGGGTCTACTCGTACCCATCCCACACTATACTCGTACTCATACCTAAACAATACTGCCCATACCAAACTATACTTGTACTCATACCCGTGATACCCGCTACTAATATACCCGCACCTTCGCACCTATACCATCATCATCATCATCTCAGCCATAAGACGTCCACTGCTGAACATAGGCCTCCCCCTTGGACCTCCATTCGTACGGGTTGGAAGCGACCCGCATCCAGCTACTTCCGGCGGCCTTAACAAGGTCTAACACTTTAAACTCTCGCGTTTTGTACACATATTTAATTACACAAACGGGTCTACCGCGATATAATTTCATTGTTTTTACCTTTAATTTACCTTTACGTTTCAGCTGAGTTGCACCAGCTGTGGTCACGGAAAGACTGACGTCCCAACAAATGTCAACGGAGATATTAATAAAACACCACTAAACTACCCGAAATTAGTTTATAAAAATGTTCGGGGTACACAAATAAATTGCAGCTACCCGTTAAAGTTTAATGTTTATTGTCCACGGCACGACACGCAACACTCACAGTATCCGTACACTGGTCCGAAGATATATCCGCTGGTTTCAACATTTGAATCACTGGTCCCCAAGTAGACGATAATTTGTACCCGTCCTCACGATTGAAATTTTTAGGGTGTTTTTTAATTTCAATCGCCTCTCTCACTCTCTTAACAAGGTCGTCTGTCCATCTTGTGGGTGGACGTCCTACGCTGCGCTTGCTAGTCCGTGGTCTCCACTCGAGCACTTTTCGACCCCGTCGGCCATCTTCTCTGCGTGCAATATGGCCTGCCCATTGCCACTTCAGCTTGCTAATCCGGTGGGCTATGTCGGTGACTTTAGTTTGTCTACGGATCTCCTCATTTCTGATTCGATCACGCAAAGAAACTCCGAGCATAGCCCTCTCCATAGCTCGTTGAGCGACTTTGAGTTTTGAGCTGAGGCCGATAGTGAAAGACCACGTTTCGGAGCCGTAAGTCATCACTGGTAACACACATTGATTAAAGACTTTCGTCTTGAGGCACTGAGGTATGTCGGACGAAAAGTTACGTAGTTACATTACGTAGTTTCCCGAACGCTGCCCAACCGAGTTGGATACGGCGGTTGACCTCTTTCTCGAAGTTGGACCTACCTAATTGGACTACTTGTCCTAGGTAGATGTACGAGTCAACAACGTCTAGTACCTATACCATATTCATATTCATATTCATACCATACTCGTAACCACACCATACTCATACTATACACATCTTCGTACTCACGTCGTACATCTTTGCGTATACCTTTCTACATATTTGTCGGAACTGATAACGGAAAAAATAACTGTGTAATCTGCCGTGGCCCCAGATTTATTATATAACTTAAATATTATATCGCGTTTATAATATTAGTAGGAAGTAGGATTGAATATTGCCCGTGTTACATACCTATAATGTTTCTCATCAAACTAGTGATGATCTATGTGATTTTTACTATTTGTGTATAGAACCCTAATAGGCTTTACCATTGAGAAAACAATTACTATTATACTGATGTTATTCAAAACTTGTTGTTCTAAAACCATTATTATCTAACATGTAGCTTAGTAACGCGTATAATGTGAATGCTTATTCAGAAATTTAGCACAATAATAGCAGTGGCAGCAGCTTATATTCAGCACAGTCGGACGCCACTACGGTTGCTCATATTCTAACCTCTACAATTATATAGGAATTGAAAATGAACTGAAAAACCCATTTTTATTCATTTATAAAACTAGTTTTACCGTAGCATAACTTGTTAAAGTACATTTTCTATCACTAAAACATCTAAACACCGCAAAAAATTTACAAATTTAGAAGTGGAGTAGTAAATTTTCTATATTTACTTTTTAAACAGTGCATTATTTACGCGGCGCTTTAAAATTTTAAATAAAATGTATATATATATATATATTAACAGTAAAGTCCCATGCGCAATGAAATTGAAGTTATGTAAACATCAAATAAATATATGGGTGATGTCCTCCTTATTTTGAAGTATTCACTTCAGAAACTACACTTTGACACGAGTTCACAAATTAAAATGGAAGACAAATCATTGATTTAACATAAATATCTGAATATATTTTCTGTACAAATGCACTTTGGAACCAAAAGCTTCATAACGTATGAATAACTGATGAATTGTGTACAAAGCTGGATAACTTTGGTTTAAAAGCGGTATAGAAGCTTTTGACAGCCTCTATACAAGTGTTATTCAGCGATTCAATGTGTGGGCACACACTTATACAGCTATTACATTACTGTTATTCAGTAATAAACGGCGTGGGCACTGCCCACTTTGCGCCCAAACCTTCTGTATAACGTCTGTCTAAGCGCTTATACAGACGATATACAGCTACCTTATTCAGTATACAGTACGGCATGCTCTATTATTCAAACAATATTCAGCTACTTTTGTGTTACTTGGGTAGTACGGCCCAGGTTACGATCGAATCGAAGGCTTTCTCGTAGTCCACAAACGCTAAGCAGAAAGGCAGGTTATACTCCTCAGTCTTCTGTATTACCTGACGGAGCGTATGGATGTCGTCTACGGTACTAAAGCCCCTTCGGAAACCGGCTTGTTCAGGAGGCTGGAAGTCATCTAGCCTGCGTGCGAGACGGTTCGTAATGACTCTTGAAAACTGTTTATAGACATGGCTTAGAAGTGAGATGGGTCGGTAGTTCTTGAGTAGGGCATTGTCACCCTTTTTGAAGAACAACACCACCACACCTCTGTTCCATGCCTTAGGCGTTCTCCCTTCGAGTAAGACGGAGTCGAACAACTTCTGAAGGGCCATAAGGACCGGTTTGATAAGGATTGGCTGTGATTCCGTCTTCACCGGGTGCCTTTGTTGTTTATGAGCTGTTTGAGAGCCATTCTAATCTCGTACAGGCTGATGTCCGGGATGTCTTCGGTATAATGTCGGGTCAGTCTAGCTCTAGGGTCTTCCGCCAGACCAACTTCGGGACTTTTCGTCGATGTGTATAGCTGTCCATAAAAGCTCTCTATCTCACCCAGGAGCTCGGGTCTGGATGAAACGATTCTACCATCTTCAGTTTTTAATTTGGCGAGCTGCCCAAGTAACACACAAGCAGGATAATAGAGTAAAATTATCATCTTATTCAAATTAATATTGCATAAATTTTGTGTATAAGCGGTGAAAATTACTAAATTCGGAATAAGAAAATATGTGGGCCTAGTGGGGCCTATATACCAATAAATACTGAATAAATTTTGCATAGTATCGGTTTTGCATATTAAAGCTGAATAATATTTATTTCTTACACAGTTAGTCAGACATTATTCAGCTTAAAGGATTTGTGGTTACTAAAAGCTGCATAATAGCAGCATTAGCAGCAATTAGCTGTATATATTTTGTGTTGTGAGATATTTAGCACACAATATTAAGAAAAATGTGATAGTGGCTACTAAATGCTGAAAAGAAGCGTCGGTGAAGACTTTCAACTGTATAAAAGCGGTTGCAGTTTCTGTTTTAATGCTACTTTTTGAATAAAGGTGGACGCTATTACTGGAAGCTGTAATGATATCCACATATTATTTGTTATTCAGTAGCTGCATATATGGGTTAGTTATGGCTTTTATAGACATAACGTCTGAATAATAAATACTAAAACAACACTTATACTTAAGTTATAGCGATTTTAGTACACATATACTATCTTTTCTTGCTAAAAGCTGAAAAATGAACGCAATGAGAAGCGCTATTCAAACTACTGCTTAGTATCAACAAATGCGCGGTGGAGAGGGTTCCGTAGCTTTATACACGGTCAACAGTGCTACTTGAGCTTGATTGCTTTGAGCTTGAGCGTGTTTTTATTTTATTTTGAACGCATCTTGCGTATTTATTCTTTAAGCCAACCATTATTTAAAAAATCGAGGTTTAGTTTTCTTAACAATTCTCTTCGATTGGTTATTTTACACAAGATGCATTGTCGTTTTAGTGACGTAAAACAATTGCTAGCTACCATCGTAAACACTGTTAACTGATCATTTGCATACCTTACTGCAACGAGATAAAGTTTACCAATGGCCATTTAAGGTTGTTGCTAGTTGGCAAACAAGGTGTCAAATGCTAGTTATTGATATTGTTGCATTAAAAACTTGTAGACTGGACTGGGTATGAGAAAAATTAAATAATCACCCCCATTAAAATATAGCGAAATTGATTCTCCACAATCGATCAATCGATTTTGAACAGACTGTTTTTAGGTTTCAAGTGGGTCTACTCATACCCATCCCACACTATACTCGTACTCATAAACAATACTGCCCATACCAAACTATACTTGTACTCATACCCGTGATACCCGCTACTAATATACCCGCATTTTAGCACCTATACCATAATATTGATATTCATACCATACTCGTAACCACACCATACTCATACTATACACATCTTCGTACTCACTTCGTACATCTTTGCGTATACCTTTACCTACTACATATATGTCGGAACTGATAACGGAAAAAATAACTGTGTAATCTGCCGTGCCCCCAGATTTATCATATAACTTAAATATTATATCGCGTTTATAATATTAGTAGGAAGTAGGATTGAATATTGCCCGTGTTACATACGTATAATGTTTCTCATCAAACTAGTGAGGATCTATGTGGTTTTTACTATTTGTGTACAGAACCCTAATAGGCTTTAAGATTGAGAAAACAATTACTATTATACTGATGTTATTCAAAACTTGTTGTTCTAAAACCATTATTATCTAACATGTAGCTTAGTAACGCGAATAATGTGAATGCTTATTCAGAAATTTAGCACAAAATAGCTGTGGCAGTAGCTTGTATTCAGCACAGTCGGACGCCATTACGGTTGCTCATATTCTAACCTCTACAATTATATAGGAATTGAAAATGAACTTAAAATCCCATTTTTATTCATTTATAAAACTAGTTTTATCGTAGCATAACTAGTTAAAGTACATTTTCTGTCACTAAAACATCTAAACACCGCAAAAAAATTACAAATTGAAAAGTGGAGTACTAAATTTTCTATACTTACTTTTTAAACAGTGCATTATTTACGCGGCGCTTTTAAATTTTAAATAAAATGTATATATATGTCGGACCCTGACACCAGAAAGACGTATTGCAGCGTTATAGTTCATTATTTTAGACGCCTGTATAAAATCGATTAGCAATGTTGAGCTACGTATTATTTGGTTGTAACAAAATAAATAAAGTTGTGTAGAGTAAACTTCTGAATATGTCTGCTAGGCGAACTTTACACTTCTCTTTGTTGATTTTTGGAGTCATGCATACCAAAAAACCTTCATATTTATTTAATAAGTTAAATTACTCGAAGCGTGAAGTGCGGGGTGCGCAGCGGCTTGTTGGCCCGAAGCACAGTACGTCTGCTTTTCGTGGCAGCTTTCGTTACGCCGCCACGAAGTGTTGGAACAATCTGCCACCTCCAATTAGAAATTGTACGTCAATAGCAACCTTTAAAATTAAGATAAAAGAGTATTTAACCGATGTTCAAACTTCCAACATATAAGCTGACGTACTGCGCTAGATATTATTATTATATAGCTATTAAGCTCGTTTCATGTTTACAAACACATACTTCTACTTCCAAATTGTTCAAGCACGGAATTATGTACTGTTGTCATTTAATTAACTCAACTGTCATCTCTTCTCCCATATGTTGCATTAAGTTTTGTTTTGCTTTATTTTATATTTGTTATGTGTATTTAAATTGGTTGCCCTGAAAACCAGCGCCATGGCTAAGGACATTAGTCATCGGCATATGCTGAGTGGCATCCATTTTGGTGTCTTGTACTAGAATAAGATGTATTATAGGTTAAGCATGTATTTCAACACCAAATAAACCATTTCTATTCTATTCTATTCTATTCTATTCTATTCTAGAGAGTAACTCCGTCTATTGGCGCATTGTTGAAATAAAGTTGCGTAGAGTTGGCGTGTTGTTGAACTGAGATGACAGGTAGAAGGCTTTGGAACGTCGAGAGGTTTCTCTCGAGTGTGCGTAGGCACGAGTTGGCATTTGTGTCGGTATGTTGGTAGACTGGTCGAGCAGGTTTGCCAACTTGTCTTTGAGGCGGGAGCAGAGAGGCTCCGCCGCTGGTAGTTCTTCTTGATCGGACCGCGCTAGAGATCGGACGTACTCGTTAGCCAACCTCGTGCCTAACTCGCTACGTTCCTGAAGGTTTATACCTGAAGGATTATTCTGATTGCTTATATAATCCCGCGTTCTTTAACCATTTAGTTTTATTTCAAGTGTTATTTTGATTTCTTATGTTTCATTAGAAGCTTACTTTTGTGAAATAAAGAAATGATGTGTTATGTATTGTTTTAACTTGTTTTGAAAAGATTTGTCCTTCTGAGTTTGTTGCCGGTCCCATATAGGGCTAAATCTTCTCAGGTCAGATATGTAGGGTTGAAGCCGGCCTAGTTTGACTTGAATAAAGATTTAAACGGTTTCTTTTTACTTTCATATCGCTCCCTTGATTTAAAAATAGCAATTAGTTCTTTTAAACATTTAGTACTGAAGTATAGTAGGCACTAGTATGGTTAACGAGTCCTAATGTTTATTTCATGCACTGGTAGCAATGGTAGCATACTGGTTTAGCTGTGAAGTAATACATTATCGTACTACCCCCACGCGCCCACCGCCTTTGAGACCATCGGTATTCGACATATATATTAACAGTAAAGTCGCATGCGCAATGAAATTGAAGTTATGTAAACATCAAATAAATATATGGGTGATGTCCTCCTTATTTTGTAAGTATTCACTTCAAAACTACACTTTGACACGAGTTCACAAATTAAAATGGAAGACAAATCATTAATTTAACACAAATATCTGAATATATTTTCTGTAAAAGTGCACGTTGGAACCAAACGCTTCATAACGTGTGAATAACTGATGCATTGTGTACATAGCTGGATAACTTTGGTTTAAAAGCGGTATAGAAGCTTTTGACAGCCTCTATACAAGTGTTATTCAGCGATTCAATGTGTGGGCACACACTTATACAGCTATTACATTACTGTTATTCAGTAATAAGCGGCGTGGGTCTAGCCCACTTTGCGCCCAAACCTTCTGTATAACGTCTGTATAAGCGCTTATACAGACGATATACAGCTACCTTATTCAGCATACAGTACGGCATGCTCTATTATTCAAACAATATTCAGCTACCTTTGTGTTACTTGGGTGGCTCTGCCCAATAGACAGATCTCGTGCGAAAACTTTAGAGCCCTTATTCCGCTCGATGGCCTCTTCAATACGACTTGTATTGAATTGGCGCAGATCACGGGTAAGGGACTTAGAGATCCGTCTATTGAGCTGCCGATATAATGTCGCATCGGCTGAAGTTTGTAGAACCATTCTTCTCCTTTCCTCCAAGAGTCCCCGAGTAGAGTCAGAAAGCCTTTTGGTTCCGTTGGTCCGCTGGGCCTTAAAGAACTTAGACCCAGTGCTATGGATAGCTTCCATAAAGCGGTCGTTGAACTGCTGCTCGACGGAGCGTAGACTTCATCAGTCGAGAGCGCTCTAACTTAACAGATATATTCAGTGTGCCTCTCATCAGACGGTGATCACTTCCGGTTTTGACCATATTGATCACAGAGACATCATTGAATATATGCTTCTTTGTCGACATGATGAAGTCAATCTCGTTTTTAGTTGCACCGTCGGGACTCATCCAGGTCCACTTTCTGTGCTCGCGTTTCTTGAAGAAGGAGTTCATCATATAGAGTCCCTCCTTCTCCAAGAAGCCAGCCAGTAGGTGGCCCCGGTGGTTCCGAATTCCAACTCCAAATTACCCCACTCTCAGCTCTTCACCATCTCTCTTACCCAGTTTCGCGTTGAAGTCCCCCATGACAACGGTGAATTAGGTTTTGAAGCTATGCATGGCTTTCGAAATATCCTCATACATAGCCTCCACCTCGTCATCGGAGCGTGTCGAAGTCAGCGCATACAACTGTATGACCTTCAACGAGTACCTCTTGGATACTCTGAGTATAAGGTACGCCACCCTAGCCGACACACTCTCGATCTTCACTACGTTGTTCACGAGGGACTTGTGGACGATGAACCCGACACCTCCCTGGGACTGTTGGTCGCCCTCCCGGAAATAAAGCAAGTTGCCGGACTTCAGGGTTATCGTGTCCTCCCCCTCTCTTCGGACTTCAGATAACCCTATGATATCCCAGCGCAACTTGCTCAATCCTTCCTCCAGTTCCACTATCTTTTCGTCGGTCCGCAGTTTACGCGTATTATATGTTGCCAGGGCCAGGAGTCGTCGGTGGTGGTAGCCGGACCTTTGCCGGAGATTCTTAGCACCCCTGACCCCGCATATACCCTGGCCGCTACCATTACCAGGGCACCGGGGGCCGCCGGATCCTCGGGGCCGTGGTTTATGTGACTTTTCCATGGGGGGGTGAATGCCGTAATCGCCACGCTTGGCATGCGGGTTGGCGATCGCAGTATCTCCACCGCACTCAGGGGACGCTGCTGCCCATCCTCCGGTGGTCTTGGTCGTAGTTTAAGGACATACCCGGGTCCCTATTCGGGTTCGATATAGTAACTAAGCAAAATAACAATAGCAATAAATGCATAAGAAAATAGCAATAAATGATGAAGAACATAAACAAAACGAACTTTGTGTATTTATACAAATACTTATCGATGTCGATAACTTTTATGGTAGGTATTGTTATTGTCCTCGCACTGCGGCCGAATAGCGCTACGTTCTTTAATTTTACGCTAAATAGATATCAACCTTATCTCATTTACATAAATTTGATTTTTGTACTTAGCAATCCAAAAATCGTAGCGGACTGCCATAATGTAAAAAATATTGAAATATTAAATGAAATAATACTAACCGATGATATGAAATGCCCCTATGTGTAATATTTCTTGTCCGGCTAGTGTTTTTGCACTCCAAAATGGAGCAACACTGCATATTTGTAATTTTAAATGAAATTGTTTTCACATTGACATCTCCTAAGCGCCATACAGAACTGACACATGACTGACAATAGTCTGTGGTGAAAGTGCCTCAAATCTTAAGCCGGGTACTCATTAGCGAGCTGTAACTGTAACCGTTGCATGTACTGTAACCAAAAAATATGTGGTATTATCTATGAAAAGGGACCTTATTGTCGATGGCGCTTACGACACTAACATCGATGAGCACAAAACGTAGTAGTTTAAAATTGGGGATTCTGGCCCATTTTAGTTATTTTGATTTCCAATTTAGCAATTAAGTTTCTTTGATTACTGGAACATTCAATGTTGCTGTCTATCCAATGCGGAGGTCAATTTATGTTATGTGACGCTGATGAACTTATCAGTCATCGGGTTTAAAGGTCCCTTTGTAGTTTTTTATAAATAACTCGTAAACGGTGACCTGTAGCAAAAATGTTCTGATACATAAGTAATCTGCGTAAAATTGTCTACATTAAATATTCTATACACTTTTTCGCTAGGATCAGTATTTAAAAAAATATTTAAGGTAAAAAGTTAAATATGATCAATTGTTAATATTTTTTGTAAATAACTCGTAAACGGTGGCCTGTACCAAAAAATATTCTGATACATAAGTAATCTACTTAAAATCTACTCACACCAGAGGATGCTGAAGACCGGACGCTTAGCTAAAACGCTAGGTTGAAGGAGAAGAAGATTGATCCTAGTGAAAAAGTGTATAGAATATTTAAGGCGCTCTTATACTCGAGTTTTACGTTTTCAAGGGGGTGAAGCAGACGAGTGGTAGAACGGGCAGGCGGGCGCCCCGCGCGGCGCACCGCACCATTCCCGCGCAGCACGTCTACGTCCTTATTCTGACGACATCGGTATTCTGAATCGTCAGTTCCGAGATTTTTAGTTCGGCAATTAATATTGAAAAAGATTTATTAGTAAATTCGAATTTTGATGAGTACTTAATGAAATTAAAAACCGGACAAGCGCGAGTCGGACTCGCCCACTGAGCCCACCGAGGGTTCCGTACTTTTTAGTATTTGTTGTTATAGCGGCAACAGAAATACATCATCTGTGAAAATTTCAACTGTCTAGCTATCACGGTTCGTGAGATACAGCCTGCTGACAGACGGACGGACGAACGGACGGACAGCGGAGTCTTACTAATAGGGTTCCGTTTTACCCTTTGGGTAGGGAACCCTAAAAATGGTAGGTAAGACGGTGAGGTCGGTGAGTGTACCTAAATAATTATTAATTATATGTATACAATATGAGTGTATACTTGACTGATCATGTTTTTGTAAAAATCGATTTCGACTGGCAAAACATATTATTTTTTGGCAACCGGGTTTTTTAACCTAATTAGACCCCGCTGAATCCGAAATTGCCGGTTGATTGATCGAATTCTTGACTGGAAGTGAGATAGTTGATATTAAAGGTCCCTTTTTTTTAGTTTTTCGTAAATAACTCTTAAACGGTGGCGCATAGCAAAAATTTTCTTAAACATAAGTAATCTACATAAAATTGCCTACAAGAAAGATTCCGTACAATTTTTCGCTAGGATCAATATTCAAAGAGATATTAAGGCGGGAAAGTTAATTATAATCACTTTTTGAAGGTCTCTTTTTTTAGTTTTTCGTAAATAACTCGTAAACGGTGGCCAATATAAAAAAAATAGTTAAACGTTAATAATCGACACAACATTTTCAATAAAAAAAGATTTAGTACATTTTTAGCAGGGATCAATATTTAAAAAGATAATAAAGAGGGAAAGTTAATTATAATAAATTCTAAGGTTCCTTGTTTTTATTTTTTCGTTAATAATTTGAAAAGTATGACTCATAGCAAAAACAAATTTTACACAAATAATAAACATAAAATTTCCGACAAGAAACATGTAACACTTCGCTAGGATCAATATTTAAAAAGACAAAGCATCCGGTAAGTCAATTATAATCAATTTTAAAGTCCCTTTTTCGTTTTTTGTAAATAACTCGTAAACGGTGTCCCATAGCACAATAGGTTTTTATGAATAAATAATCTCCATAAAATTTTCTGCAAAAAACATCTGAACACTTTTCTCTAGGATCAATATTTAAAACGATATTAAAGGAAGAAAGTTAATCACAATCAGTTCACAGGTCGCTTTTTTTTCGTAAATAACTCGTAAACGGTTGCAACGGGGGCAGTTGCAAAAAATATTATACATAAATATTGAACATAAAATTGTCCACAAAAAAGGTTTTGTACACTTTTTCGCTACGATCAATATTTAATGAGGTATTAAAGGGGGTAAGTTAATTATAATCAATTTCCAGGTCCCTATTTTAAGTTTTTCGTAAATGACTCGTAAACGGTGGCCCATAGCAAAATAGGTTCTTAATGTTAACTAACCCCCCCTTGGCTAAAAAGTGGCCTCCATGTTTAAAATTCATTTGTTTACGTAAGATGTCCGTCTTTGGGTCACGAATTTACATGTGTGTACCAAATTTCAACTTAATTGGTCCAGTACTTTTGAAGAAAATGGGCTGTGACAGACGGACAGACAGACAGACAGTCGTGCGCGGTCGGCCAAACGTCACTAACGGATGCTCGTAAATTTTGCAACTTTAACGGGCAAAATGGAGAAAAGTGATACGAATACATTGCAAAACTTGCTAATAGACCTAATCAAACCGATCGAAAACAAAGTGTCGTAGTTAAATTAGACGACTTATTTGCTGAAATACGTGAAGTGAAATCAGTTTTACCGATCAAAAATACTGTGAGGTCAACCGATCTGTCCAATAACAGCGTAAACAACAGCGCCTCGTCTACACCATGCAGCGCGGTGTCGACACCGACTAGCCGTCCTGCTCGCACGCAGGCGCATGCGCCGCGTAAAACGCGCGCTTCCGCCATCCGAACGAAAGAGAAGCTGGCTGCGCTTGTAAGCAAACCGTCAAATTTCAAACAAAAGAACCAGCTACCAAAACCGGAGTCCCAGCGCATACCGACCGCCATGACAATACAAAATGACAACGCAAAAAATGCTGAAATTATCAAACCAAAAAGTGACCAAATTGTGAATGACATTGTACAAACGGATGATTTAAGTAAACAAGTGAATAATACCCCACATAACCCTGTACCGAAAACAAACAGTGAAAGTTCGTCTACCGAGCCCTCTAACAAAGAGACCCAGCCCGAAAAGCCTGGTTGGGAGCCCCCAAAGAGCCGTCACCAACGTCGGCGCAGTCATAAACCTGCCCCCGTATCAATAAAGGGGACCGCAAAAAACACCGAGGTCGCCGGAGTAGAAGTGCTTAGATACTTACACGGGTGCTACTTCAAGTACGATTCAACGCCTGAAAACATTATTAGCCACCTAAGAAGTATTTGTGATGATGTCCAGTACACCGTGGAAGCTATACCATCGAAAAGAAATACTTACAAGTCATTCAAGATAGGCATACCTACAAATGTTTATGACAACTTCCTAACGGCATCTGCATGGCCTTTAAACACCTGCATAACCGATGGCGGCCCTTTCTCCGACCCAGGGAGTCAAGAGCTCCCAATGCAGATGCCAACTAGTAGGACTCCCTCACCTGCAAACCTAAACAATGATAAAAGACCATTGCATAACACCGTACAAATGAAGATTTTACATCAAAACATAAATCGACTAGCAAACAAAACGTATGAAATTGAATCTGAACTACAGATAAGTGATCAAATTGACGTGCTTTGTTTTACTGAGCACTGGCTACAGGCTAATCAAATAGATTCTGTTAACATATTAAACTACAACCTGAGGGCCCAATTCTGCCGATCAACAAAGAACGGTGGAGGGAGCTGTATCTATGTCAGGACCGGAATCCCATGCATCGAGCGAAAAGAAGTCACGGACCTCGGAATTGAATCCCAGTTCGAGATCTGTGCTGTGGAGTGCATCGGACTTGACCTCGTCATCGTGTGTGTATACAGACCCTCGAGCGGTGATGTACCTTTATACCTATCTATGCTAAATAAACTTTTAAGTCTTAATTTTATTCAAAATTATAAGGTGATAATAACTGGTGATATCAACATTGATTTAATACCTAAATGTAGTAATGTAAAATCCCTATTAAATACAGTACATCAATTTAGGTTTAAGCAACTAGTAAATGTACCTACTAGGATAACTAATACATCAAAGACCTGTATCGATCACGCATATAGCAATATAAATAGAAATGACATTAAATCTGTATCGTGTTATGACTTGAATTTATCTGACCATCTCTGTGTATGTATAATTGTTGACATTTCAAATAATCGATTAACTCAATTAAATCACATTTCCAAAAGATCATTCACATTTCAACGAAAAAATGACTTCACTCAGTGTCTAAATTTTTATCAATGGGATCAAATTCTTAATAAAAGTGACTGCCCTAGCAAAACAACTGAACTCTTAATGAATGTCATCAAACATTATTATGATATCTATTTTCCTATAAAAAAACATTTAGTAAAAAATACTGTAAGTGTGTGGGTCAACGAAGCTGTAAAAACTTTACGTAAAAAAAAAGATAAACAAAACTAAACAGGTTTTATCATCGCACTCGCAACCTGACAGCACTGAGTCACGCACCGATCGGCTGACGCTGCAAAGTTTAGAATCTGACTACTGGACAACGTTGAGACAAGTACGTAGTAATTTTATTAACAACCTGATATCGAACAGTAATGGTGATAACATGTGTAGAAGTGTATGGCGGGTAATATCGGCAGAGACGGGCAAAAATATGAAATGCAAGGGCGGTGCAATTGATGTATTTGTTAGTAAGGCTGCGGGCGACAGCGTCGGTCAGCGCGCGGCCGCTGCCGCCGCGCAGCTAAACAGGTATTACATTGATGCGAATGTAAAGAACTCAAACCCGTGCGCTCGCACCGCGCTCGCATATCTAGATCAATACCTACAAAATGCACCGCCTGCACCCTACGTGTTTGAATTTGAACCATTCACGTTGAATGAAATTTTAATAACATGTAAGAAAATTAAACGCAAAAAATCCAAAGACAATAATGACATGTCTACTGAAATTATTGACTGCTTCCCTCCGGTTGTAATCTCATTATTCCTATTATTATTCAATAAGTGCATTCACGCCGGAATATATCCTGATAGCCTAAAGGAAATTAAAGTACAGCCGGTTTACAAAGGCAAAGGTGAAATGCACCTACCTAAACATTTCCGTCCGATATCACTGATACCAGTTATTTCAAAAATATTTGAACGAATGATGAGCAATAGAATAATGAATCATATTACATCTAATAACCTATTAAACCGGCAGCAATATGCCTACCAACCCGGGCGGTCGACGGCGGACGCGGCGCGCGATGTTGTGACGCGGGTGCTGGCACACCTGGAGGGCGGGCGACAGGTCGCAGCGGTGTTCTGCGACCTGTCGCGCGCCTTCGAGATGATCGACCACTCACTCTTGCTAGCCAAACTCTCCCGCTACGGCTTCAGTGGAAGTTTTCATGACGCTGTTACCTCGTTTCTAAGCAATCGAAGACAAGCTACATACGTGCTCAATACGAAGTCAATTCTGGAACCGATAGGATGTTCTGCTGTTCCTCAAGGATTTGTGATGGGCAATAACTTGTTTCTGATCTTAGTAAACGATATCACAACCGCTTGTCCCTACCCCGAGTACGTGATGTTCGCCGATGACACCTGCATCATAGTCAACGCCGATAATTTCGACAACTTAAAATTGAAACTTGCCCATGTAATGCATCAAATGGCCGAGTGGTTTACGGCAAATGGTATGTTACTAAATGTCGATAAGACTAATATAATTCATTTTCAATTAAAAAAGACACACAACCCAATAAATATAAAAGTGAACGATATCACAGTTCCCCAAGTTGACACGACAAGGTACTTAGGGTACATGATCGACGCCGGGCTGACGTGGGCCGCGCACGTCGACCACATGTTCGACAAGCTGTCCTCGGCATGCTACGCCCTGTCCAGACTCGCGCCCACCCTGTCTGCCAATAACCTGCGTAAAGCGTACTTTGGATATTTTCACTCTGTCTTAATCCAAGGAATTGACTTATGGGCCACGTCGGCCACCTGGGAAAGACTCTTTAAATTACAGAAACGTGCCTTACGCATCATTGATCGGAAAACAACTCGACCATCCGGCGAAAGAAATATTTGAAAATCATAAGATCTTAACCTTGCCAAGTATATATATACTGACAGCTTGTGACTACATACGCGAGAACCTACATAACTACCAAACACTAAATAGGACGTCACGTAGGCAACCGCTGCTAATAGCTCCGAACCGGCGGCTGGCGAAGGCCCGTGCAGCGCTCAGTGTTGCCGGGGCGAGCATATAAATAATAAATAATAAATAAATAAATATTATAGGACATTTTTACACAAATTGACTAAGCCCCACGGTAAGCTCAAGAAGGCTTGTGTTGTGGGTACTCAGACAACGATATATATAATATATAAATACTTAAATACATAGAAAACACCCATGACTCAGGAACAAATATCTGTATCATCATACAAATAAATGCCCTTACCAGGATTCGAACCCGGGACCATCGGCTTCATAGGCAGGGTCACTACCCACTAGGCCAGACCGGTCGTCATATATAACCATATATAACATATATAACCATGTTCCTCTAAACATAAAAGAGGCTAAAAGCAACGCAGCATTCTCGAAAAAACTGAAGGCAATATTAATGGACCTAGCATGTTACACTGTCTCAGAGTTTCTGCAAATGACCAACCCGTTGACCCTAACACATCAAATACCTAATATGTAAATCATAACCTGTAGGTATGTTTACTAAAAACAAAGGAATGTAATAAATAATTTTAAGATAATATACTTAATGCATAATGTAAATAATTAATTAATTATGAACTGTGTGTACCTATTGTGTGACTTATAAATATGTATGTGATATTTACGAATAAATGATCTGAAATCTGAAATCTGCACGAGTGATCCTATAAGGGTTCCGTTTTTTCCTTTTGAGGTACGGGACCCTAAAAACTAAAAAAAGTGACATGTGAATTGATTGTAATGAACTCTCTTCCTTTAATATCGTTTTAAATATTGATCCTAGAGAAAAGTGTTCAGATGTTTTTTGCAGGAAATTTTATGTAGATTATTTATTCATAAAACCTATTTTGCTATGGGACACCGTTTACGAGTTATTTACAAAAAACTAAAAAGGGACTTTAAAATTGATTGTAATTAACTTACCGGCTGCTTTGTCTTTTTAAATATTGATCCTAGCGAAAAGTGTTCTACATGTTTCTTGTAGGAAATTTTATGTTTATTATTTATGTGTGATCAACAGGGTAAAGACCGGTAGTGATAACCGAATTGTAAGAGGCACACTGAATATCAATATTAAAATTGAAAGGTCCAGCCTGATGAAGTCTACGCTCCGACCTACTCGAGCCCATGTTCAAAACCCCGAAAGCTTTCAACTCGAGCTCTCTAACCGCTTTGCTTGCCTAGAGAACTTGGCTTCAGTGGACGAAATCAACGACGGGCTAGTGGAAACTGTCCACACAGTAGGGTCTAAGTTTTTTAGACCCCGCCGTAAAGATAGACCTCAGAAATTGACCGAGCAAACCTTAAACCTCATGGCTGAACGACGCTCGCTACAGTTGCAGTCTCCCGATGACGCGGAGTCATATAGGCAGCTCAATAGACGTATATCTAAGTCCTTGCGACATGATCTGCGTCTCTTTAATACTAACCGTATTAAAGAGACTATTGAGCGAAACCAAGGCTCCAAAGTGTTCGCAAAGGACAAAGCAACGCAAGCAAAGCAAGGGTCTATTGGGCAAAGCCAGCTGACAAAGCTGAAACGGGAAGATGGCAGCATAGCGTCGAGCAAAGCGGAGGTTTTAGGTGAGATCGAGAGGTTCTATGGACAGTTATACACTTCGATCGCAAAGCCCGTTGACAGCTTGGTAGGAGATCCAAGAGCCAAGCTGTCCCGACATTATACCGAAGATATCACGGACATCAGTCTGTACGAGATTAGGATGGCCCTGAAGCAGCTTAAGAACAACAAGGCGCCGGGCAAAGACGAAATCACTTCAGAGCTTCTGAGAGCGGGTGGAACACCGGTACTTAAAGTCCTCCAGAAGCTCTTTAATTCCGCCTTGTCCGAGGGCATAACGCCTGAAACATGGAATAGAGGCGAGGTGGTGCTGTTCTTCAAAAAAGGTGATAACAACCTATTGAAGAACTACAGACCCATCACGCTTCTGAGCCATGTCTATAAGCTGTTTTCAAGGGTCATCACGAACCGTCTCGAACACAGACTTGATGACTTCCAGCCTCCCGAACAAGCTGGTTTCCGAAAAGGCTATAGTACCATAGACCACATCCATACGCTGCGGCAAGTTATACAGAAGACCGAAGAGTATAACTTGCCATTATGCTTAGCGTTTGTGGACTATGAGAAAGCCTTCGATTCGGTGGAAACATGGGCGGTGCTTGACTCTCTTCAGCGATGCCATATTGACTATCGGTACATCGAAGTGTTGAAGTGTTTGTATAATAACGCCACCATGTCGGTCCGAGTACAGGAGCAGAGCACGAGGGCGATTCCATTGCTGAGAGGCGTAAGGCAGGGAGACGTTATCTCTCCGAAACTGTTTACTGCCGTAATGGAAGACGCCTTCAAGCTCCTGGAATGGGAAGAACTTGGCATCAACATCAACGGCGAATACATCACTCACCTTCGGTTTGCCGACGATATCGTAGTCATGGCAAAGTCGATGGAGGAACTCAGCATGATGCTCGATGACCTCTACCGAGTTTCACAACGGGTGGGCTTGAAAATGAACATGGACAAGACGAAACTTATGTCAAATGCCAATGTTGTGCCCATCCCAGTCTCTGTTGGGAACTCGGTACTCGAAGTTGTTGACTCGTACATCTACCTAGGACAAGTAGTCCAATTAGGTAGGTCCAACTTCGAGAAAGAGGTCAACCGCCGAATCCAACTCGGTTGGGCAGCGTTCGGGAAACTACGTAATGTCTTTTCGTCCGACATACCTCAGTGCCTCAAGACGAAAGTCTTTAATCAATGTGTGTTACGAGTGATGACTTACGGCTCCGAAACGTGGTCTTTCACTATCGGCCTCATCTCAAAACTCAAAGTCGCTCAACGAGCTATGGAGAGGGCTACGCTCGGAGTTTCTCTACGTGATCGAATCAGAAATGAGGAGATCCGTAGACGAACTAAAGTCACCGACATAGCCCACCGGATTAGCAAGCTGAAGTGGCAATGGGCAGGCCACATTGCACGCAGAGAAGATGGCCGATGGGGTCGAAATGTGCTCGAGTAGAGACCACGGACTAGCAAGCGCAGCGTAGGACGTCCACCCACAAGATGGACAGACGATCTTGTTAAGGTCGCCGGAAGACGCTGGATGCGGGTCGCTTCCAACCGGCACGTATGAAGGTCCAAGGGGGAGGCCTATGTTCAGCAGTGGACGTCTTATGGCTGAGATGATGATGATGATGATGATTTATGTGTAAGATTTGTTTTTGCTATGAGTCATACTTTTCAAATTATTAACGAAAAAATAAAAACAAGGAACCTTAGAATTTATTATAATTAACTTTCCCTCTTTATTATCTTTTTAAATATTGATCCCTGCTAAAAATGTACTGAATCTTTTTTATTGAAAATTTTGTGTAGATTATTAGTTCATTTTTTTTTATATTGGCCACCGTTTACGAGTTATTTACGAAAAACTAAAAAAAAGGGACCTTTAATATCACATATCTCACTTCCAGTCAAGAATTCGATCAAGCAACCGGCAAATTCGGATTCAGCGGGGTCTAATTAGGTTAAAAAACCCGGTTGCCAAAAAGTAATATGTTTTGCCAGTAGAAATCGATTTTTACAAAAATGTGACCAGTCTAAATTATTCAATTTGATTAATTTTATAGCCTTTTAAAATATGTTTACACAATTTATCAATCGTGACTGAATTCCGGATTGGTTAGATGGGTGTGTGCCTTTGCTGCCCAACTTGTTATAAAATGACAATATGACGGACGAATGTCTGAAATGTCACCGTATTTAAGAATTATTTTGCTTTTCTTCGTAAGTATGTTGAAAAACATTGTGTGTATAACATATTTGCATATTTATACTGTGATTACCCATTTTATGAAACGTCCGCTAAACTAGCACAGGTCCGACGCTGACAGTGGTCACGGGCGTACTGGCGTGAGGAATAGGCGCAAGGTATTGCCGCGTAGGGTGTAATTTAGTAGGCAAAATGTTGAATTCATCAAATGATGAATGAAAAAATTAACGTATCGATAAAAGGACAAGCAATAATGAAGATTTACTTAAAAGCTATCGACTGAAGTAAGTTTCATATACATTTTCGTCCTAGTACTTCTAACATAAGGAAATAAAGACAGTGTTAGGCATGTTTTCAACTTAAGATTCTATCGAGAAAATAATGAGCCGTCGTGGTTCTGACAAGCAATAACGTAGTTCAAGGACTGAAGTTATACATACTAGAAAATAATGCATGAAATCCATGTAAAAGTCTGTAAATATGGTGACAAAAAAGTGCATTTTACTACACACTTCGCCTTAATGTAGACAATTTGATGTAGATTACTTATGTGTCAGAACATTTATTGCTACAAGTCACCGTATACGAGTTATTTATAAAAAACTACAAAGGGACCTTAAACCCGATGACTGATCAGTTCATCAGCGTCACATAACATAAATTGACCTCCGCATTGGATAGACAGCAACATTGAATGTTCCAGTAATCAAAGAAACTTAATTGCTAAATTGGAAATCAAAATAACTAAAATGGGCCAGAATCACCAATTTTAAACTACTACGATTAGTGCTCATCGATGTTAGTGTCGTAAGCGCCATCGACAATAAGGTCCCTTTTCATAGATAATACCACATATAGTGTGTACGTGGTTCGCAAACCTGCTGCGAGCGGTACGCGAGCGGCTCGCAGCGAGCCGACGTTTACAACGTACTCATTTCTGAACCCGTAACGTTGCACGTAACTGTAACCGTTACTGTTGCCAAAAACATAGTCTGTACGTGGCTCGCGAGCCTGCAACGAACGCTACACGAGCGGCTCGCAGCGAGCCGATGTTTGCAACGTACTCATTTCTGAACCCGTAACTTTGCACGTAACTGTAACTGTTACTGTTGCCAAAAACATAGTGTGTACGTGGCTCGCGAGCCTGCAACGAACGCTACACGAGCGACTGGCAGCGAGCCGACGTTTACAACGTACTCATTTCTGAACCCGTAACGTTGCACGTGTTAGAATATTGTTATTCTATGTACAAATTGTATTACGTATAAAACTGACCTGTTTCTCTTTGACGTTCAATGTTGATAATATATTACACTATTTAAACACTTAACACAACATTACGTGAATTTTACAGAATTTGCTATTTATGTGGGTAGGTACGATACGAAACCACCGTTGACAAGAGAAACAGTAAGTCTGTTAACTTACTACTTAAATTTGTAAACTACTTTGAAGTAATTATATTTTGAATTAATATTACTGATTAATAATTATGTATAACGGAGTTTATTGAAAATATATTCTAATAGTTTTATTCTGCATGATTCGATAAATGGACGAGGTACATGAGAAACTACTTCTGTGACGTCACTTATCGAATGACAAGTGGCATGATCAACCAGTTCCCAGGTAGAAATTGGTATAAAAAAGACCGACCCATCCATTACTGATCATTCTGCTTTGAGCACAAGGACCGGAAAACCCCTCTTTACGCTTAATCCTATCAATTCGGTAACCCAATCGATTCGGTTACCTTATCATTCGGTAACCCTATCATACTGTTACCTGATTGTAATGGTAACCTTATTGAAACGGTAACCCTAACCTTTAACCGAGTTAATCTCAAAACCCCATCGCGATAGGGTTTTTGTTAAGGGTTTTTAACAGGTTTTCATTCAGTTATGGTAACCTTTATTATCGGTTGCTTACTGGTTTGCTACATTAAAGTAGTTTTAGTGATGTGCCGTCAGAACTAAAAAAAATACTAAAAAAATTGTTTATTTTGTTTACTTTATTTATATTTTGTTGATTTTATTGACTTTATTTATTAAATTTATTAAATTTATTAAATTTATTAAATTTATTAAATTTACTAAATTTATTAAATTTATTAGATTTATTAAATTTATTAAATTTATTAAATTTATTTAATTTATTTAATTTATTTAATTTATTTAATTTATTTAATTTATTTAATTTATTTAATTTATTTAATTTATTAAATTTATTAAATTAATTAAATTTATTAAATTTATTAAATTTATTTAATTTATTTAATTTATTTAATTTATTTAATTTATTTAATTTATTTAATTTATTTAATTTATTTAATTTATTAAATTTATTTAATTTATTAAATTTATTTAATTTATTAAATTTATTTAATTTATTTAATTTATTTAATTTATTTAATTTATTTAATTTATTTAATTTATTTAATTTATTTAATTTATTTAATTTATTTAATTTATTTAATTTATTTAATTTATTTAATTTATTTAATTTATTTAATTTATTTAATTTATTTAATTTATTTAATTTATTTAATTTATTTAATTTATTTAATTTATTTAATTTATTTAATTTATTTAATTTATTTAATTTATTTAATTTATTTAATTTATTTAATTTTTTAATTTATTTAATTTATTTAATTTTTTAATTTATTTAATTTATTTAATTTATTTAATTTATTTAATTTATTTAATTTATTTAATTTATTTAATTTATTTAATTTATTTAATTTATTTAATTTATTTAATTTATTTAATTTACTTATTTTAATTATTTTAGTTATAATATAATAATATTTATAATAAGAACACACCACACAGGTAGGTATAAAGATAAACAAAGGAAAGGCAAAAAAACTTGTTTGTGTTGGAGTTGGAGGCTTCATAGACCGCCCATGCCAACCTCGGTTATTCAATAATAAGTTGAATTTAAGTGTGCGTAAAGATTACAATCGTTTGAACTGGTCAAAAACCTCATAATGAGGTAACTGAATAGACTGGGTTTTTATTTCGGTTACCGGTAACAGAGGTTAACTCGATCTGATACGGTTACCGAATCAAAGTGTTACCTTATTAAGCGGTTACCGTTATGGTAGGGGTTTTTATAAACACCTCTAAAATAACCCTATGAAAAACCCCGGTTAAGGTAACCGGTTCCTGTCCCTGAATACAACTTGGATAGCTTCTAGCAAAATGCACCTTAATTTTTTTGTGTGGAGACGTACTATTTCAAATTGTGTCGTGGACCAAATAATATTATCGTAAGAAGCGTCACGAGTGGTTGATGCCATTATTCGATCACACTGTGAATATAAAATTCTCACCTTTAAGTATGATTTCTATTTTGCTAGGTTGTGGTAAGTATGTGCGTGATATTTTTTTGATATGAAAAGTAAACCGAGAACTTAGTGGTAAAGTTCATGACTGTTGACGGATAGTTATGACTTAGTTTTAATCATGTGCAATTGTGCATTCCTTTGATTACTTAAAATGACTTCACGTCCAAAATTAACTAGTCAAAACGAAACGTAAACGTAATGAGTGAAAATTGTGTGTTTCTATTAGAAGAACCTAAATGGTGATTATTTTAACCTCATCGAAGCAGAAGGAATCCTTTTGTGGTCATTTTTGCAGTCAGATTTTAGAGTTTACAGTACCTACAGAACAATTTTAAATTTAGACCCGACATTTAATTTTTCAATAAGTCTGTGATTCAGGGATAAGTATGTTGTTTGCGATGTGTATCTGTCAAAGGGCCATTATGATTATCAAATTGAATTTGATGAACAATGATAAATTAATTTAAAATTAATTGATTAACTTTGGATTCGATTTGACACTTGATTTGACTTACTTATCACTCAATGGGTTAAGATAATTTTGCATATTGCATGATTAATAATAGCTGAGTAAGCAGTCTGAGAAGGATATTATTCATTGATTTATTAAAACACTATACCTATTTAAAGGGACACATTTTGGGATTAGATTTCTCTACGTAGGTATACCACTTTCCGCGTTGGTTTTATGACATTGTCTTAAGAAACGAAACGTGAAGTTCATGCCTCTTTGAGGATAGTTTATTTGAGAGGTTCATCACTTGAGTTGGCGGTCGCAACCGGAACCTGAGTTGTCCAGAGGGCGTTTGAGGGCTGGGTGCTGGAGGGCACAGTCCTTTTCGTAACTGCAATTCATGGGGGTTTCGGACCGGGCGATGAGGCTAGCTGTGTGTTGGAACCAAGCTGTTGTAAAGCCAAGGTGTTGGCACTGTTATTTGGAAGTTGGTGTTGACTTGTAGGCATTGGTTGATGTATGTGAAAAGAAAGTATTAATGATTAATTATGTGTGTATGCCAAAGAAAAAAAAACGTGTCAATGATTATGTGCAGATAGACACATTTTTAGTTTTTCGCTCGACACTCAAAGCTGTGTTTCGCGCGTGCGTCCATTAGGGACAAAACACACGCAACGTGATTTTAAACAAATTTTAAAACTCCTCATATTATGGTTAAAATTATTCTTCCCCTTAAATGTGAAGGCAAATGACAGAATGTCTACGGTTTTGGCATGCTATTTTAGTATTTTTCCGTAGAAGGCAGCAAAAATGAGACTTGTAAAAAAAGGGAAAATAACGCTTTGTCTATTACACTTATTATCCAAAATTATTAAAGTATGTTACTACGTACGCTATTACGCACGTTATGGAACTAGTACAAAAAGTTGTTCGTACTACTTACAGTAATTATAATGTTCCTTATGATCTTTTACGAAACTAGTTGTCGATATTTAGCGAATAGAGTCGAACGCATTTATTTTCTGTTTGATCGATAAAGAAGTTAGCAAAATTTGAGTACCTACAGAGGTTTGATTTAGAATAGAAATTCTGCCACTAATACGTGTTACGCTAGATCGTTCGTTGTAAAACGAGTTGTGAACTTCTTTATTAATTTCATGCATGTTCAACCTTTTTGAACCTCTTTGAGAGCTATTTGGTTTTTGAAGTATTGTGTCAGTCAGCTAAAGACAAGTCGTGTTAGTGTGTAAATATCACATAATGATCAAGTTTTCTTGCCTTTTTCTTAATAAAAATTATGAAAGCGATAAAAAAAATACAATTTGGTTTTCGTAGAAAGTATAATACTGGACTTACCTGATAATATATCAAGTTTTGAAAATTTCTCAAGCTGTCTTGTAAATGTGTTGTCCGTACAGAAGGAATAAAATAGAGAAGTCGGTTTAAACTGAACTGAACGCAATTTTTGTACGTGTTTAATACGAGAATCGAATAAGTAAACTGTCGTAGTCCTATTCCGAAACTTAAAATTACGTGTCGATTAATTACAATATGCTTCTTTTTGTTTATGGAATTAATGATTGTGTTTAGGAATACACAAATAATTAATGGTGCCAAAATTTAATCAAAATATTCAGGGTATGGTAGAAAGCTGGTTTGAAATCAATTGACCTGGCTCAATCTTTTTATAGGCGGGTGATTTAAATCAAACTTACTAAACATTTAAACCATGAGATAACGGAGATGATACACGCGTCTTGGGTGAGAGGCCATTGTGTGCGTGCGGCCAAGTATCTTTTAAACGGATAAACTAATTTCATCGCTGTTTTCTGTGATCCTAGCTAACATTTTGAGGTAATGATTAAAATGGCAAATAGATCTGGATCAAGGTATCAATGAAATCAAATAAGAAAATCTATTAGTAGGAACACTAAACTTTTAGGGCATACTAAACGTTTAAGTAAAGAATAGGTGCGCAGATAATGTTCATAAAATCTGTTAAATATGGAAAACCATTTATTATCGAGAACTCAATACAAGATGTGTTTCAACTGAGGGGAATCTCTGTGGTGAGGTTCATTTAAAAGCTAGTTTGTATTGTATCTTTATGTTTCACGCTGTTTGGATTATGGTGATATTATTTTCACGCTGTTGCATTTTAAGTCTCTTAATGAATTTTTCGAAATGTATCTCTACCCCATTTCCGTTGAAATATGGCCTGATTGAATATCGTGATGCTACTGATGCTGAACTTGTTCTTTCACAACAATGATCTATGTGCGTGTTATTGAAAGAGTTGGGTTGAGTTGCCTGTCAGTATCCAAAAGTTATGGAGGAACTTACTTTGGTCAGGAAGGCCGAGCAATGAGCTTATTAGATACCTCAGATTGTTGTATTCTGTCCGCAGATGTATGCAGTGATGCATACAATGTCAGGATGCCGTGGTGGTGCAGATGATCTGCGCTCTACAGTCTCTTTTGGAAGAAGAAGATCTCATCTTCGCTCTAGTCTACCAGTGAAAATCATAAAGGGGGATGGATAATGTACGGAGGGACCCGTACAATGTCAGGTTGGCCGTGTCGGAGAATGGCTGAAATGTGCCATCTATCGGCTTCAAGAGGCGTTTTGTCATACAAACCTTGACAAATAGAGCAAACTAGGGTGTTACGTACACTTGAGTGGCGTTCGACGCAGTTCCGCCAAGACGTCATAGAGTGCGCTGTTAAAACAATTGAAGTCCAGAACAATTGAAGTTATGCTGTCAATCAATCTTCAGAAGGAGCACGATGAGAACGAACGGGAGAGGATGACGTCTGTGGCCGTTCCTGGGTCAAATCCACTGGTTTGCTTAAGATAAGAAACGTATCACGTGCTGTGATATGTAATGAGTCTCGTGCAGTAAAGATTGTGAGTTAAACATCGTATTTCATTGAAGGCCCTCGTCATCCACGATTGAAGGTTCTGATGTGCTGCCGATAGTATGATACGCCCACAATTCCCGACATACTTATATAATTTCAGACGAATTTGGAAGCTGTGGGAAGTCGTCTGAAAGCTGTCTCCGGTGCTCGTAGAAGAGACAAGGACATCGCTTTGCCCACCTTTAACCCCGCTACAAGCGACAGTGGAGCAGAGTCCTGGTGTTCCACGAAGCTATGGTCAAGTAGAAAGATGTGTAGCAACTGTAATTAATGCTTACCACAATGTGCAGTGATTCGTCAGATTGGCCGAACGATCTTTATGTTATGTAGGTAAATATATAATATATGTTACTCTATATTCGAATAATTAATATTTATTGGTCAAAATCACTTAAAAGTGATTGATTAAAGTTATTCAATGATTGATTATTTTTAATTGGATTTGTAGCGATGTAGTTGAACACTTTCGCTGGTCGGCCTTTCATTTGGTGTTTTTCTGTCTCACTAGCAGCGAGTGAATGAGATTGACATGTCGAGATGTTTGGCAAAGTGTTGAGTTAGTTAAAGTACTCCGCTGGTCGGCCATTTGTTTGGTGTTTGTTCATTTCATTAGCAGCGGGTGAATGGGACAAACGTGTCTAGATATCTGGCAAGTGGTCAAAGTTAATATGATTTTAATCAATCACTATCCTATGATTATGCTATGGTGTTTTTTATTATTCTCCTTATTTATTTCTCCTCTTAAGTTAGGTTATTTATAATATGAATATAAAAGTAAAATATAAAAACATTTACAAAACAATATAAAATACATATAAACACATTATAAAAATGTTTTTTTATTATTATTAATATTATTGATTAATTGTGTAGGTACTTCGAGAACGAAGTACATGTCAGTATGGCCGTGTTAGAATATTGTTATTCTATGTACAAATTGTATTACGTATAAAACTGACCTGTTTCTCTTTGACGTTCAATGTTGATAATATATTACACTATTTAAACACTTAACACAACATTACGTAAATTTTACAGAATTTGCTATTTATGTGGGTAGGTGCGATACGAAACCACCGTTGACAAGAGAAACAGTAAGTCTGTTAACTTACTACTTAAATTTGTAAACTACTTTGAAGTAATTATATTTTGAATTAATATTACTGATTAATAATTATGTATAACGGAGTTTATTGAAAATATATTCTAATAGTTTTATTCTGCATGATTCGATAAATGGACGAGGTACATGAGAAACTACTTCTGTGACGTCACTTATCGAATGACAAGTGGCATGATCAACCAGTTCCCAGGTAGAAATTGGTATAAAAGGGACCGACCCATCCATTACTGATCATTCTGCTTTGAGCATTCTGCATTCTGCTTTGCCCTGCAGCACTGAGTTAATCATCGCCAAAGGAGTATTGAAAGTTAAGTAAATACTATGTTGGTAATTATTGTAATAATTATGTACTTAATTGATTAATTGGATGTATTAATTAATTAATAATTAATTAAATCATCTAATAGTGATTATGTATAAGTTGTTGATGATAAGGTTAATAAATTGGATTATTTAATTTAATAAAACAGTTTTATTTTCAATTACATCTGTTTATTATTTTATTTATCTTACTTAAAACTTAAATAGTACCCAGTTATTGATTTAGCAGCTTTACATAATTATGAATCAAGGTAAATAAATAACTTCCTGACAAGTATTACCTTGAAAGTAATATTTACTATTAATTTTGAGTTTTTTTATATTTAATATTTTTTCTAATTATCCATTTATCTAACACATGTAACTGTAACTGTTACTGTTGCCAAAAACATAGTGTGTACGTGGCTCGCGAGCCTGCAATGAACGCTACACGAGCGGCTCGCAGCGATCCGACGGTTGTCGGTTTTTGCCGCGAACCAAAGGACGCTTGCACTGCGCTCGTGGACGTCAAGATCAGTTGTTGCTAGCCGCTGCGAACAGCTATATATCGAGTATTTCTTCGTCATGAGTGAATGGTCAGAGGATAAATGTATTTTGCTGATCGCCTACAGGGAAAATAGTGTACTATGTAGTACTAAGTATTCTATGGCACTACTTTCCCGATACATTCTATGAATCCCACATCTTCGTGGCCGTTTATGATCATCGAGTAGGCATCTAGTATGTATTCTGCACAAGCGAGAAATACTCGTCCGACATCGTGGAGTTACAAACCAAAACTGCGGAGAGATCCGGTTTGTCAGTGGCCTTCTCGTACACACTAGAACCTCGAATCTGTTTGGTTACAGTTACCTACAGCCAGAGATGGGCATTAATCGATTAATTTTTTAGTTAACTAATCAATCGATTAAAAATATCAATCGTCATTTTTTAATCGCGATTAATTTAGTTGCGATTAAATTAGTTGTGAGAATATACAACTAACAACTAAATTAGTTTTAGTTTCAATCGACTAAATTTCACGGTTAAATCTATATTAAAACTATGTCATCGCTGTTTTTTGCATTTTTTATTTAACTTGCAATATGTAACTAAAAGTTGGTATGTATGTACATTGGAGGCACTCGTATGTTGTACCTGTGTTGGTTTGGGTAGAATCTTGCAGCTTTTTTCGAAGCAGATACCTTCAACCGATTGAGCTAAAATTATGTATACACGTTTAATTTGAAATGCTTGAATGACAATGTAATATTATGGGCAATAATATAACGATATATGTGTAGTATATATCGTTATATTATGGATACAGGTAGATTGGTGCATTATTAATACTTAAGTTGTACACGATACTGAGTAAATCTTAGACAAAGAAATTATCAATATTCTGCTGTCGCTGTCAATAATAAAACTCTTTTTAGTGTAACAACAAAATACAAAGTTTTATTTATAAAATTGTGTTTTAAGTGTCAATGCACAAAGTACCCAATTTTTTTTACCCTTAGATAAGAGAAATTTTACACTCCATAAAAATGGTCAAAATATCGCAAGTAACACATGTGCTATTTCATTTTTATACATGCGTTAAGATGTCCTAATCTGCTGGCTGTCAACATAGCCATACCGAGGTTTTCCATTTAATTTGCTTCTAACATTAGTCGCGGAAAAAATAGTCTAACTAATTAGTCGATTACAAAAATTAGTTGTCCGTAATCAATCGGCAACTAATTTAGTTGCAACTAAATTAGTTGCAACTCTATACAACTACGATTGATTAGTCGTCGTTTTCAATCGTCAGTCGCAATTAATTATTTTAGTCTTAATCGTTAATCGTTAGTCGATTACATTTTGCCCATCTCTGCCTACAGCTCGCAAAATGAGTACGCTCGGTGAAAGCGTTCCGGCGATGTCGCGAGCTGAAACTGTAACATGCGTACACACTAGAACCTCGTTACTGTATCTGTTCGGTTACAGTTACAGCTCGCAAAATGAGTACGTTCGGTGAAAGCGTTCCGGCGACGTCGCGAGCCTAAACTGTAACATGCGTACACACTAGAACCTCGTACTGTATCTGTTCGGTTACAGTTACAGCTCGCAAAATGAGTACGCTCGGTGAATGCGTTCCGGCGACGTCGCGAGCCGAAACAGTAACACGTGTACACACTAGAACCTCGTTACTGTATCACGCATGTTCCGTTACAGCTCGCTAGTGAGTACCCGGCTTTAATGATGCCACACGCTTTACACGTATGTCATGATTTATTTATGTTTACATTAAAGATAGCAGTTGAATAATAATTTTAATGTGGCAACATTAGTGCGTTACCCCGATTAATACAGGGGTAGTTGGGAAAATAACATTATACTACTGGCAACACGGTAGGTAGTGGGGACACGGTGCCAGTTGGACAGGCTCGGGCAGTTCGTTCACTTGGGTCGAGGCAGTCAAAGAAGACACATCGTGAAGGATTGGCCAGATCCCAGTAACTGCAAGTACCTCCATTGTTGTATTATTAATAGTAGAGTAACCATACTAGAAGAACCTTTAGCAAATCAGAAGTGTTAACGTACCACTAACCCACAATGGGATTGTAAAGTTTATTTTCTCAAAAATGGACGGCAAAGTCGACTTTGCCGTTTAAAAAATAGGTCGCGAAGCGAATAGTTTATGGTCAGTCAAAAATTAAAAAGTTAAAAACATTGCAGTCTCGATTTTGGGACTGCAATGTTGCATACAAATTCCATTATTTGTCGAGTTCCAAACTTTTTAAAAGTTGAAATGGCCATATCAAATGAAGGCACAGGCCCATTAAACAGCCAAACAGATGATTAGTACCGCGACTATTTAGCTGTCTCAAATAGGTTGGCGTATTTTCGGCAGAAAAATACACTTCTATTTAAAAAGGCGGCAAAGCTAATTTTTTCAATTGTTTCTACTTTTTTCTGTGAAAATATATACGTAAGAACGTTGCTTTTGTAAAATATTTCTATGATATTTATATTTCTTGCACCATTTTTGAGAAAAGCACTATATATGACTCGGCTGGAAGGCTACTTGCTGGCTTCGGATTCAATTAAACGGACTCCCAAGGTCGTCCGTTTAAAACGAATCCTCAGCCTGCAAGTAGCTACTTCCGAGCCTCGACAATAATGTACTATTTGAATCCTACGTTTTATGAAACGTAAGTTATAGAATTAAAAATAATTTTATTTCATGAGTTTGGGACGATTACATGTTTCAGATATAAGTTTGTGGTGATTGCTTGTAAGTACATAACTACCTACATATTTATAAGAAATTTTCGAAAAGAATGCATGATGAAGTTGCAGGTAGTTTTAAAACTCCCGAGTAAATAATAGTCATTACAAGTATCTCATATTGCTTCTTCGTTAGCAACTGAATTTTAATGAATTTACATTTTGCTGTTTTGAGTTAGAAAATTAAGGATTAACGACTATAGAGGTAACGTTATGTGATGGACTCCATAGTCCTATAGTCCATCCGGTACCAGTATCAGTACCTATAGTGTGTTTTAAAAAGCGTTTTGTCGGATATTAGATGATGCAGAAAGAAAGGTTCATGTGGATCTTCAAACGTTTAACTTAGAAAAGACAAGTTTTGATTATAACAATTATTAACTTACGAGTAGGTGACTACAGCGTAATGATAATACGTTAACACGTTCACTGCGTTACGGGGGCTTTTGAACCCCGTACGATGTCATCATTCAGTGCGGAGACTAAAAATCGTGTTTACTCGCTGGTGCGGAAGCTGTATCTTGGATATTTTTATGACTATGATAAAGACAAATATACATTTGAGTTTCTTGTCAAAAGTATAACCAAGTGGTATATTCAAAATATACGAGGTCTCAGGAACCCCGTACCGACCAGGGAACAAATTTCGCCTTCTAGTGCGATACGGGTTCCAGTGAACCCCGTATAGATTTCAGCTGGCCCGTACGGGGTTATGACCACAAAGTCACTAGTGCAGTCAGCATTGCAAGACTTCTTATCGATAAATTAAAAATAATGCATTTGGGACGCATGCTAGAATGGTGTTATTGCAAAAACAATGTAGTTAACAATTGGTATAATTTAGAACAAGTAATATACTTCACAAGATATCATATCACTGAATGTGATGTATTGTTGACGGCTGCTCAGTAATTAATTTTTACACCAATCAGTTCCAGACATGTTGTGTCCGAAAGTGACGTTTTTAATGTTAAAACTTTAGGTTTCAACCTGGAAAACGATGTCTAATTATTACTATAGTAAGCATTAAAATATCGTTTGCTTTATTTCCCATCACTATCAATTTATCGACAGGGTGCATTACATTTGTTATAATTACTTTTCATATATTATAGTTTGATATATCGTTATTTTGAATAACGTAATAAATGGCATACTACCGTAATACCTAATTAACGGTATACATAATGTTATTATTGGTATAATGGTCATAAGGTATATTTACACTTCGTCTAATATACATTGCTATATTTATTACATACTCTAAAGCATATTATTTGTTATAACAAGTGACATCACATAATTATTTATGTAGCATAATAGTTGCATGACATAAATGGGTTAGGTTAGGTTGGAACTGCGACTCCGCACAAACGAATAACTACCTAACAAAAGGAGGGTTAGGTTAGGTTAGAACTATGACCCTCTGTAGAATAAAATATTCTATCAAAAAAGTGGTTTAGGTTAGGTTTGAACTGCGGTCCCCGCAGAACAAAATCCGTGAAAAAATAGGTTAGGTTAGGTTAGAACTGCGACCTCCCTAGAATAAAATAGCTAGCAAAAGCAGTAGGTCTGCGTACTAGTTATAAAAAGTATGTAAAACTTTACGTTATCAGTAAATGAAATATGACAAAAAATTTTATACGATATATGTATTTATACTTGATAAAATTGTATGAAGTATTACGTTATACAAAAATATAATATAACAAATGTCATTATAAAACATGTCTATATACTATTTGAAAATTATATTACATTAGGCATTATATCAATGAAAGTTTTGATGAAATCACTATATAATAAAGGGAACGTATAATAAAAATTACATTATAACATACAATAATATATCAAATGGCGTTATAACAAATGTATGATAGTTTTTTTATAATTATATTAAACATTACACACCCTTATCGACATAAATAAGGTATGTGCGTTACGGGGTTTGCTAAGCCCCGTAGTTTTTCAATTTTAGTGCGATACGGGGAGTAAATAACCCCGTCTTTTCATTTCTCTATAATTTCATATGTTTTTATCGTATCTACGTGCGAAGGGAACATGACGTAGGTAATTTCGTACTCTTTATATTTGTCAGAAAAAAAATTATACAATAAAATATTTCAGGACTTTATAGCAGTTTTAACATACTTGGGTGTACGGGGCACTTTTATACCCGTAACGCACCAAGGTGTAAACCACTACGGGGCGGATTAGGCCTCGTAACGCACTACATTTTGGGTAAAGGTTTTGGCTTACCGCAGTGAACGTGTTAAAATGGTTTAAATAATGTAGGAGCTTGTAAATTCAATTAAAGTTGCAAGCGCTTAAAGTAGGCTGCGATGCCGGCTAACATGAGGCCGCCGCATTTTTGTTTAGTTTAGTAAAAAAAAAACCACTTTAGAGATGAATTGATATTTAACGTTTGCGTATCATCGATTATTGTGACCATGAGTTTATGATAAATAAGTAAACGCTATTTTTGATGACACTATAGGACCGATTTTCAGACAACCGATAAGATTGATTTTTGTTTGACGTGAGCGTACGTCGAGGTAGTTGAGAATTGGATGAAATTAATGTTTCTTTTTGACGTGAGTGTGCGTCATTGAAATTGAAAATTATTTAATGCGAACATGCGACTGATAATTTTTAAAGTGTCGTATGACTAGTAGTGTCTAAGGACCTGGGGGCCTAGCCAAAACGCATTTCGAAAAAAGATATCGCTAACGAATCGATAAAAAATGTATGGGAATGACAGGTACCGTAGATGAGTCTGTCGAAAAATATTAACGAATACAAAAATGTTAGCCAAGTTGCAATGTTGTAACGAAACGCAAAACTTTCGTTACCGGGATTCGACATCTGTCATACATTGTCTAGCCAAGTGACACTTTTGACAAGCGTTATCGCCTCCTAGGTGTCGATATGTAGCGCGAGCTATCCCCTTGCAGATAACTTACCGAAGCACAAGAAAATACCGAATAATAGTGTTTGTAAATTAGAATTTCTAATAAAAAGCATACTTCAACATTATTGTGGGCGGCGAACAACGCGGAAGTGTCGCTTAGACGCAGGCGCCGTCTGAAAAATCGCCTCTATTGAAACTTGAAACTGCTTAGGAAAGGACTGCCCTTAGCTGGTGATCTTATCATGTATGCTACGATCAAAGGATTGTGGGCCGTACGCAGCATTTCACCCAAAGGATCCAATGTGACCGAGGCGCTGAATATCTACCTATCTATAGTGACAGTGTCATGGAAAAATGGATTATGCACCCACAAATGCAACACGAAACAATGTCCCTACAAAGGTAAGAGTGAGTCAATAACTTATCCCTACTATACCTACTAATAAGTATATAAAATATGTTATTAATGCTAAAATAACTAATGTGTTCCTGTTACGTCATCAAATATAAACCGATGAACGGTGTAGATTAAATTTGGTACCCATATGCGCAATGGCAAGCACTTGTTTTTCAATAGGAAAGTGAATTGAATGTGTAAAGGCAAAGGTATATAGGTAAAGGCTTTACAAATATAGATAAAGACTCGGGAACAAAAGTTCTTCACACAAATAAATGCCCTTCCCGGGAAGCAAAACCATCACCTTCATAGGCAAGGTCACTAACAACTAGCAATATTGTAGTGTCATCCCATTTTCTTAAATTGATTTGAAAGGGATGAGACTACAGTGTTGCTACTTTTTAATTTCTACAATTTCTAGTCGGACTCTACAGTAAGCTCAAGAAGACTTGTGTTGTGGGTACTTAGGGTACTTAGATAACTATATATAGATGGTCAAACCAATTTGTCAGTCAGTAAGAACCAGGAAAACTATACTCATACTTATCTTTTGGGTGCTAGTACTGGTATATGACAAAGCTAGTATGATTCTCTCTGTCTTTGTTTGAAATGAGACAGTCCTTTGACAAACTATACTTAAATACATAGACAACACCCATGACTCAGGTACAAAATATCTGTGCTCATTATACAAACAAATTTCCTTACCGGGGATTCAAACTCAGGATTATCAGCTTAACCGGCAGGGTCACTAGTCACTACCAACTAGGCCAGACGGGCTGTTGTCATACATATACATTATCAACCATATTAATGAAACTTTTTCATATTATGAAACATCGTATATGACTTCTTTTGGCAGGCGCAGATACAGTCAGCTGCAGAGAAAAGGTCCCACCCCTGCATACAAACTTCTATGTAGTGGTGGTACCTTTTCTCTGCAGCTGACTGTACCTACACACTATATAAAATTAATCATAACATGTACTTACACAAAACATTTAGTTTTTTTTTTGTCATATGACTGGTAGAGAATAAGTATTATAACCAAATGTTACAGAGTTTGTTGAAAAACTAAGCATTCATTTTGTTTCAGGTGACTTGGATATTCATTGCAGCCTTGGCATATGAACCAATACTTTATGGTGCTCCAAAGTCAGGGTCAAGGGAAGAAACTATGTAACATGTACAACCACAAAAATATATTGAGTGTTGTCTTACTATTTTAATACACTGTACATAATATATGTACAAACAAGAAAAGAATGCTTGGCTACTGATTTCATGCTGCTGGCAAAAAATACCTGCTGCATCTTTCATTAATAGATTTTCAATAAAATAAATTAACTTTTTAACCCAATCATTGTGTCATTTATTTATGGTGGTTACCACCTTAACTTTTGGTATGCTTAGGAGCAGATCTGCTCCCATGTACTTAACTATATTCAACTTTAAAAAATGCATTAATTTTTAAAAGTTGTCTTTGTAAAACGACCGGTCTGGCCTAGTGAGTAGTGACCCTGCCTGCTAAGCCGATGGTCTTGGGTTCGAATCCCAGTAAGGGCATTTATTTGTGTGATGAACACTAATATTTGTTCCTGAGTTATGGGTGTTTTCTATGTATATAAGTTTGTATTTGTCTATATAAGTATGTGTATCGTCGCCTAGCACCCATAGTACAAGCTTTGGTTAGTTTGGGGCTAGGTTGATCTGTGTAAGATGCCCCCAATATTTATTTATTTATTTATTTTATTTTATTCAATTATGATTGATATATAAATTACAAATTTTTGACAGGAGCATACAAAAGGTTAAATATGAACAGCCGCATACAAAAGGTTAAATATGAAGAGATTACCTTCCCAAATTTCCATTGACTATAAATAATAAAGATGTGTTTAATTCATTTTTAACGCCTCACTCACTTAGGTATTTCTATTACTGAGTAAACAAAAATCAAAGACAGGTAGGTAATAAAAAAATAATATTAAGTAACAATATGATTTATTAGTTTTGGTTTCACAGGCAGCTTTTATCTTATCTAATGCATCTTCTTAGTCGGCGTCTTCATTGCTGAAGGTCGTGTCTAGTTTGAATAGTTTCCTGCGCGATGTACCATGCTTTTCCAAGTGTTCCTGTCCTCGGCGATCTTAATAGATAAATCTAATGCATACCATCTATGTATTCAATGTCCGCTTGACTTTTGTTAATTTCGAAAATGTTTGAAGTCTATGAAGTAAATGAATTCACTGAGGTTACACTGATTCGGGCAAACCTGTCCACAATTTCACTTCACGGTTTGAATCAATACTAACGCTTAAAGTATTGTCTCTTCTGGTCAAGTAAGCCAGCAGTGCACGTCCTTAGCACTGGTAACTGCCATGAAGGCGTCATTGCAGCGGCAGCTCTGACTGTACGTGCCAACTTGGCGAGGACTTCTCAGCGTGGAAGAAGAGCCCGCGGAGCCGCTCTTGCCCGCTCTGGCTGCGTCGCCGCCTTGGTTGGGGCTGCGGGGACGACGGCTGTCTGAAATTGTTAAACTTTAGGTCAAAATTATATGCAATTAACAACGCACTCTTCAAATATTACACTATATAGAGTTATTTTATCACGAAATTGTGATAAACTAAGTTAAACAAATACCAACATATTTAATTTGCTTACCGATAAAACAATTATTTTCTCCAAAATTAGATTCGCTGTTCACTTGACACTCTTGACAGCTGACAGATGATGTTTCTTGACGGTTTTGAACGAGAACCACAGACAAAAATTAATTTTTACCGACTTGGCGCATAGAATGAGCGAAAACTAAAAAGATTGCCTCTTGGCTAGGTTATTATAAACATTATCGACCAGTCGCTCGCGAACGTAGAGATCGAATCGATAAGGAGCGAATGTAATTTGGCTACGGGCCCTGATCTGACTATGCGAGGTCGCGACAACGCGATGGATGTTTGTTTAGTTCCAAGAATGCGACCAATATTTTTTTGATTTGTTCATACCTAATACATATACCCTAACGTGATTGAACTTATAGTGGTCTTGTCGGGAATAAAAGATAACGTACAAGTAGCTAAAAAGTAACACAGCGTTATAATTACAAGTTAGAAAATAATTTTGAACTCTGTTGAGCTCTATAATACAAACTATTAGGTAGGTAGATTTTTTTTAAATAGGTGGCAAAATGGAAAGAGGGATAAGTTATATGTATACCTATAGAGAGCAGATATTGTATGACTCTGAGTAGGTATTGTCCGAATGAGCTGTGTGTTAAAATAAATGTTTTTTTACTATGAAGTATTTGAACAAATTAAATTATTTTCCAGAAAATATTTTAATTTGTTTTTTTTATCAAGTAGAAACACTACTATATAAATTATAAACTGAAATAAATGTCATATACTAAGAAAAAGTGACCAAGGCCTCCAGTGCCCCAGGCTGGAATCGAACCAGCGTCCTCTGCTATCGCGGCAGGTGCCTGAACCACTCGGCCACCGGGCCACAGCGACATTAGTCAAATTTTCCAAGCATATGCACTTCCTACTGAAGGCTTGTGGCGCCCCCTGGCCATCTCTAAGGTAGAACAGTATGGTTCGAACCTTCTATCTGGATCATTCTCATGATGATACCGAGCATGAACGTGATGCATGATGATACTTGATAAAAAAACAAATTAAAATATTTTCTGGAAAATAATTTAATTTGTTCAAATACTTCATAGTATTGATTGGCAGCGCCATCTCTCTCGCTAGCTCGGTATCATCATGAGAATGATCCAGATAGAAGGTTCGAACCATACTGTTCTACCTTAGAGATGGCCAGGGGGCGCCACAAGCCTTCAGTAGGAAGTGCATATACTTGGAAAATTTGACTAATGTCGCTGTGGCCCGGTGGCCGAGTGGTTCAGGCACCTGCCGCGATAGTAGAGGACGCTGGTTCGATTCCAGCCTGGGGCACTGGAGGCCTTGGTCACTTTTTCTTAGTATATGACATTTATTTCAGTTTTAAATGTTTTTTTTTTATTATAACAATGTTTTGTCACAGTTTGAGTATTTGTTTTAACTTCGACTCGAAATGATTGTATTATTTGTTTGAATTTTAGTTCTTGAGCCAGTTGAAGAACGTAATGAACATGAATGCGTTTAATACTTAAAAACTGATTAAGACCTCTTGCGTTGATAATAGGTATACCTAGCGACCTCTGAAGCTGCTGACGTCTGAAGCTTAAATTAACTTCCATAGCACGACAGATTTTCATACATTATCGCGAATTATTTCGTAATTGTTACTATTCAGTGTAAAATTGTAAGCAATTTACACCGTCGTAAGTAATCATGTTAGTAAGTTCTCTAAGTGACAGAATTCTAACGCAGAATAGTTTTTCTTTCTTTCTGAGTAAAGAGATATATCTTTGAGCAAAGAGAGAAAGGTTGACTACCTTTAAGCAGGTAATTGGAAATAGTACATTTAGATTTTAGGTACATACTAAAGGTAAGCAGAAATCGGTAATGAGTGGGGTCAAATTATTCTAAAAGTGGCTACAGAAAAATATTGTGAAATATAAACGTTTTGTTTTATTATGATCGACAATTTCCGTAAATTAATTGTCATTTGACGGGATAAAGATACTCGATAGACCAGAGCAGTTTAAGATTTAGAGGTGATCAAAATACATTATTAGATAATAATAGAAATATTTTATTGATGCATTACAGACTGAACTTTTGATAAGTTACTCATTTTGGGCATGCAATATCACAGTTATTTGTTATTATTATTTATCAGCTAACATTTTACGAGAGAGTTTATGTTAATAAAAGTCATACAGTTGAAAGAGGATTAGCATAAAAATATAAGTAAAGACGGATACTTATTTCAAGTAAGCTAGTGTACAATAATGTGAACAAGCAGTTTGATTACATACTATGAAGTTTTAATAACATGAATATTAGGTAATATTAAGAGTTTGGACTTGAGAGTATGTCGATTAATTGAGATAAATGAAATATGAAATTCATAATGTGAGCGTGCATTATGGTAAATTTACATGAGCGTGTGTAAATTTGATGATGAGAGTACTTCATAATGTGAGCGTGCATTATGGTAAATTTACATGAGCGTGTGTAAATTTGATGATGAGAGTGCTTCATAATGTGAGCGTGCATTATGGTAAATTTACATGAGCGTGTGTAAATTTGATGATGATAGTTCTTCATAATGTGAGCGTGCATTATGGTAAATTTACATGAGCGTGTGTAAATTTGATGATGATAGTTTCGTCATAATGTGAGCGTGCATTATGGTAAATTTACATGAGCGTGTGTAAATTTGATGATGAGATTACTTCATAATGTGAGCGTGCATTATGGTAAATTTACATGAGCGTGTGTAAATTTGATGATGATAGTTCTTCATAATGTGAGCGTGCATTATGGTAAATTTACATGAGCGTGTGTAAATTAGATGATGATAGTAATGATAGTACTTCATAATGTGAGTGTACATTATGGTAAATTTACATGAGCGTATGTACATTAGAAGATGTCGTTCGGTATGACGTTCAGAGTGCGTTACCTATAGTAAATTTACATAAGTTTATGTAAGAGATATTAATGGGATAATTTAAATGGGTTAAATGACACTAACTATACAACGGACTGTATAGAAGAGGACTTGATAGAGCCGATATGTACAATAGTATAAAGGTTAAATAATAAATGAAAAATGACACTACGTATGCATTTTCATATATTATATACTTACACGAGCGTGTGTAAAATTAAATGCGTTGATTATAAATATCTTAACTAGTATTCAATGACAATATAGAACTTTGAAAGAATTTATGATAATTGTACATGAGTTTGTGTAAAATTACTATCCGATATGATCTACTAGTATGATTCGAAGCTATGTAGATACATGATGTAAGTATAATAACAATGTGAGAGAGCATTGTGGTGGCTTAACATAAGTGAAGATAACTTAAGAGAAGTTAACCCAAGCTTTTGTATGGCAAAAATAAATAATATATTTATTTACATGAGAGCGCGTAACCCAGGAGTTTGTTTTATACAACTCTTATCTATAGAATTATTGTATTTTTGTCAGTGCCAGATGATAGCTTTGTTTGTTTGTTTGATGTGTTAGTTAGTTTGCGAAAGAAATACTTATAAATTTATAGTGAATTTGTTTGTTATGAAAGTGATAGAATTACATGTATTCGGAGATATTTGGTGTTGAGAGGAGTTTAAAAAAAAAGGTTGGAAAAAGAAAAGGAATTCATACTTGAAGTCATTGAAAGACAAAAACAATAGAGAAGAATATTGGATATTTTATAAGATACAGGTGTTTCATTATTACTATCTAGAGGAAGACTAAACGAAATTTGGGAATAGAAAGACGCATTCGAGTAAAAAGAACTGTGCGGTCTGTGTTCTATCAAATACTCAAAAGAGATATATTTCACAATTCACTGACTCAAGTTACTTGATGATCACGAGCTTATTAAAGGAAATGAAAGCCAAACCTAACTATTAGATTAAATATTATTGTGGATGGATAGTTTACATAGCGCTTTATAGATGTGAAAATAAGCTGTTCAATTTAATCTATTTAGAACAACAGAGTCGACTATATACGCAGTCATGATGAATACATGTGTGAGAGTTGTAGCTACTAAGTTGAATTTGACAGTATTTCAAATATTTAAATGAAATTGTGGTAATAGGTTGATATCTTATATTGACTGTATTTTTTAGTTTTTGTTGAGTGAATACCTACTTATAAGTCGCAACCTTTTGTGACAGTGGGTTTGTGAAATTGATTAAACTTTTCTTAACCTAGATGTTATGTTGTTGATGATCAGTATTCGGAGAAATTCCTTGTTATAGGCGAAATTTTAAATAATTGTTAATTATGTTCATATTCCGATGGATTATAAATGATTTGATATTTCATTATCAAGATATTGAAGAGTTTTAAGCACACCAAGTTCTAACTATCATGAGTTTGCAATGAGCAGATTCATTATTTTATTAAAAAGGTGTCAAATATAGAAGTGCATTAAATAAAAGATCAGAGGTAGTTATCATGGACTAAACAAGATATTCCGTTAAATAAAACGGGTGAATGCAACGTAAACCGATTAAGTGCTAATGAAAAACAGGATAGTACTTAGGTACACCTACTTATCTCGATACCATAAAACACCTAATGTATGAAATATGTTTACTGTACGACTTAAACATAGGACACGAATATACTGCAGAGTAGACTTTATAGACAGAATTGAGTTAAACGCGAAAGTATTTGATTATAAGACTTCGCAGGTTGAAAGTATATAAAAGTAAATAATTATGATTCAGATATCCTAAAAGCGTTTAACTTTCCTACGTAGTTTTTGAGATTTAAGTACCTATGTAATCGGTATATTATAATAATCGAAATGTGGAAGTAGTAAAAGACTGGAATTATGGACTAGTATAATTCAGTAAAAAGCGCATTAATATAACTAAATAATTGTACAGACCTAGATAACTATGTGACGTACGTACAGAGTAAAGTAAAATAGTAAATAAATTATACATCTTAAGCTTTGTTAAGTTAGTTAGTTACTTTAGTTAATATTTACCTGACGATCATCACCATTGCGCTCAACTACTAGACAAAGGTTTGACAGAATTTGACATGAATAGTGACTGTTTAAAAAAAAAAGATATTATGGGTTGCAAGCTATTAATATTTATTTTTAAGAAAGTAACAAAAGTTAATGGACGGGTTAAAATAAAAGCTTAAAATTTGAGGCTCGAGAATCTTAATAAAAAAGTGGACTTGGAGCAATGAACCCAGTCTGTTCCCCAGTCAGTCAATCTCCTCGTCTTGCTAAGTATGTCATAGAAATAATACCTAGTTTCAGATAAATATTATTAAAAAAAAAAAGGATTCCATTAGACTTGATAATTAAGACTTGATTTGATTAAGCAGTCTCAATCATTGCTGCAATTAAATAAAGTTAAGACTTTAGTGATGACACTCGATATCTTACATTGACATAAAGGCGTATCTAGCAGTTATTAGCGTACTTATATAGCATTACTAATTCAGACATCTTGTGTTTGGCGAATATTAAATAAATTATAATATTAACAAATTATTGAAATGATTTGAAAAGAATAAGAAGTCATTACTTTCGTGAGAATTAGTAGGTACCTATCCATCGACATCCTTTGAAGATACAAGATACAAAATGTTATTATCTTAATACGGGCCTGAGTAGTCACATTACTTTCAAGAAATGTCATTTTTAGTGATAGTGTAGCGATTGGCATGAAGGAATGACGGCAAGTAATGAAGTTAGTTTAAATATCTATTTTGTTAATTGTAGTAACTATTTATATCTTGCTTCAGTATTGGAGTTATTACAATGTAATGACACTTACGTTGAAATAACATTACTATATTGACAGTGAATTGATGCAAATGATGGAATCAGAAATGACAGAAAGAATGACGGAAGATAAAGAAGTCATTAAACTAGTTTATTTTTGAAGTAATGACAAAATAATCGCATTATACTGATAGTGAGTGGAGCGCATAAGGCAACCTTAGTATCACTATATGTAGAGAGTTGTATATTTAATTATAATCAGCGAAAGCGATGTTATTCAAAGTGGCATTTGATTGATTACACATTATCGTATTTATTTTTCTCTGAGAAAGAAATTTTCATGAGATCTTGTAGTGAAAATACCAATCATGAGATGAGTAGCAAAGTATTGTTAGCTATTAAAGATCAGAGGAACTAGAAAAAGGATTGTTACAGGCAAGTAGTGATCATGTTTTTTATTATAAATTACGGATCCAGAGACATACATGATAGATATGTGGAAATTTGAAACTGAACGTAATGGTTTTGAGCTGAACATAAAACTGGTGGTCTTGAAAATTGTAACATAAACGCTTAACTTTAGGGGGAAATATTATATTTTAGCTGTAACGATTAATACATGAATGTATTAAAAGAAAGTTTACATTAATTCAATATATGTGAGGTGATGGATGCGAGGCCTACATCCGTTAAGGTGTAATTGTGGATGTGATAAGGGACTAGTGATTTGTAATTGTGTTATTTGTAATTGTTTGTTTGTACCTGATTGTTATATGTACCTTTGGTATATGTTAATGTTAAGTTTCATGGCGCATTGGATCTGTCTGTAAGGTCATGTAAACATAAAAAAAAAAAAAAAGATATACCTAATATAATATTGGGTCAAACAAGAAGTGAATATTAAAATATGTAGGACTGGAAAACGTAGTAATCGAACAATTTTTGAAAAATGACTGAATTAAATAAAAGACACGTATGCTTTAACGGACATAAGTAATATTTAGATGTATGAGAAAACAAAACAAAGTATGCATAATAAAAACTGAGCTTTGTTATTTATATATTTTTATAGTTATTATACAAAATTAACAACAAGTATTATGAAATTTCATTGTCTTGTATAGATTGAACGTTACGTACACTGTAAAAACGAGTGTTACAACCTAGGTGAAAATATTGGACTCACTAGTCTAGTAGTCACTGGACTATATAATAGTAATGAGAAACTGAGATGGGAATTAATTAGTTATATGAATAAAGATAAACAAAACAGACGACCGAATGTCATGATATTATTTCCAAGAGGATATATTTGCTGATCAGGTAAATGTATCAATTGTGATTTATAGTTACGTTTTAAATTTATAGTTTCTAAACTGTTTTAATTTTTAATGATTGGCGGAACATATAAAACGGACCTAACTTTTGGTGATAAGGTGCGTGCGCCGGAGTCATGCACGAAGTCGGATGGCCGAATGTCATGATTTATTTATGTTTACATTAAAGATAGCAGTTGAATAATAATTTTAATGTGGCAACATTAGTGCGTTACCCCGATTAATACAGGGGTAGTTGGGAAAATAACATTATACTACTGGCAACACGGTAGGTAGTGGGGACACGGTGCCAGTTGGACAGGCTCGGGCAGTTCGTTCACTTGGGTCGAGGCAGTCAAAGAAGACACATCGTGAAGGATTGGCCAGATCACAGTAACTGCAAGTACCTCCATTGTTGTATTATTAATAGTAGAGTAACCATACTAGAAGAACCTTTAGCACGTACGTTTCATTTCTATTACTTCTTTGTTTTGTGAATGAAACATTATTATAACAAAGTAATATTTCATGAAGTGTGTTTATTAAAACGTTTCAGTATGCATGTTATGTTTTATATTTATTATGAATATCCTTCCTTGAAAACAGCGTGGGTCGGAACATTGGGGTCAAAATTTATTTTAGAGACCAAGGACTGAAACCTTTATGCTCATATGATGTAATATGTCAAAAGTGGTAAACTAGTTGTGTTAACTCAATTTTGGCTGACTTGTGGGTTGGAACGTTATTACGTAACTACGTCCACTTCTGAATTTACTATTCGCTCCTCCGAATTTTTGCTTTCCTCTTTTGGATTTTCGCTTTGGGCTTCTGAATTTACACTTTGCTCCTCCGAATTTCTGGTTTCCTCTTCTGGATTTTCACTTTGCTCTTCTGAATTACCCCTTCGCTCCTCCGAATTATCGCTTTCCTCTTCTGGATTTTCGCGTTGCTCTTCTGAATTTACACTTCCCTCCTCAGAATTTTCGCCTTCCTCTTCTGGATTTTCGCTTCGCTCTTCTGAATTATTGCTTTGCTCTTCTGAATCTACGGCTCGCTGTTTAGGATCTACGCCTAAATCTGCCATTATTTGATTTTCAGCAACCTCAATCATTTTATCCTTTAAGTCTAATATCTGATCGTCTGATTCTTTATTATATTGCGGGGCCACAGCTTTAAAGATTGTTTCAGCTACTTTCTCTGCCGCATCATGTGCTGCATCTTTTGCTTCTTTTAACATCTCAGCAGACATTTTCCGGGGCTTTTTCCCTGCTCTTTTCCATAGCTTTGTCGCTTGCCATTTCCTTGGTATTTTCCATAGTTTTTTCGCTAGCGATTTGTTTGGTCTTTTCCATAGCTTTGTCCCTGGCTTTTTCCCTGGCTTTTTCCATAGCTTTGTCCCTGGATTTTTCCCTGGCTTTTTCCATAGCTTTGTCCCTGGCGTTTTCCCTAAGTTTTTCCAAAGCTTTGTCCCTAAGTTTTTCCATAGCTTTGTCCCTGGCTTTTTCCATAGCTTTGTCCCTGACTTTTTCCCTGAATTTTTCCATAACTTGTTTGTTGATAGTTTAATGTCTTTTCCGAGGGCTTTAGCTCCCTTTTGTACTAACTTCTTTATGGTGTTTGTTAGTAACTGAAACATAAATAAAAATACTTAGTTCTGTTTAGAATTTCTAAACTAGAATAATATCTTATATTCAAGAACGTTTTGCAGGTTCAGATGGTTTAGTCTAAACGTCAAATAGGACTAGGAATAAATTATCGAGAGCACGGAATTGCCTTTGTAGTGGTTGTACCGTTCGCATGAAAAGTGTAAGTTTTTTTCTTAATTCAATGACATTACGTACCATAAACAAGTGGAATAAGTATGTGCTTTTTTTGGTTTTAGTCGCTATAATTTAAATCTTCATCTAAACTGGCACAATATGATCTCAAATTCGATTTTTTTTATTCGACTTCGACGCATTTCCTCTTCTAGACATCTATATTTATTTTCTTCACTTTCGACATTAGTCGTACAGGACCAGTGAAAATTATGTTGAAAATAGTGAGAATACAATAAAATCAGACGTATATTTTAGCGCAACGTAAATATCTCTATTATAAAAAACCTTTTTCTATGCTGGTGGTACGAGAAAAGAGAAAATTCAAACATATAATGCCTGTAAGCACACATTATAGTTTGTGCGGAAAGAGAAGAGTCGTTGAATGTATGGGGCCCAAATTGCACTACATGTGCAATTTCGCGCCCTGGATAATTTATCTATACAAGTAACATAGAGGATGTTTTTTAGGGTTCCGTACCTCAAAAGGAAAAAACGGAACCCTTATAGGATCACTCGTGCGTCTGTCTGTCCGTCCGTCTGTCACAGCCTATTTGCTCCAAAACTACTGGACCAATTATGTTGAAATTTTGTACACATATGCAAGTCTTTGACCCAAAGACGGACATGTAATGAAAATAAAAGAATTTTGAACATAGGGGGCACTTTTGGGGGGAAAATGTCAAACTTAAAAAACAAAGTTTTACAAACTATATCGTGTTACATATTAAATGAAAGGGCTTATTTTGAGGATCTCAAATATATTTTTTATATAATATTAGAATTAGAATAAACAGTTTACAAGTTATTCAAGAAAATAGGCAAAAAATGACCATTCCCCCCCCCCCCCTTTATCTCCGAAACTACTGGGTCTAAAATTTTGAAAAAATGCACAAAATAGTTCTTTACCTATAGATGACAGGAAAACCTATTAGAAATGTGCAGTCAAGCGTGAGTCGGACTTACGAAAAAAAACGCGGTTGGGCTGTTTTAGGGACACAGCCGTAATGGTTTACGTGAAACGGGGTGTGGACAGCTATTGCGAAGGCCGAAGGCCGAGCTACGCATAGGGCCGAAGGCCCGAAGCGTCCCGCAGAGGCTTTTTGAAACGCGCGGCCAAAGGCCGAGTAGTGGGAGGTTAGTGCTCAAACACAGAACAAAATAAGTACCTACAAGTGTCTGAAACTGATCAGCATCATTAACTTAATAGATCTTATTTTGACGGTGGAGTATCCTCCAGCTTTCCCTATCTTGCCAGCTCTTGGACTTTCTGATTCGACACGACCCCTACTTTTTCTTCCACTTGTTCTAAAAAGCTGCGTCTGGGTTTTCCTCTACCCCGCTTGCATCATATCCGCCCCTCCTAAAATATAGTTTTAAAGAAGTGGTCGTGTCGTATTAAGTGTGCATTCATCTGAAACTACTGAGCGGGAATTTTGAAAAAAAAAAACAAAAAATATAGTTGTTTACCTATAGATTACTGGAAAACATATAAGTCTGCAGTCAAGCGTGAGTCGGACTTCAGAATATAAATTGTGGGTAGGCTGTATCAGGGCCATAGCCGCAATTGTTTATTACGTGAAACGTGGTGTGGATAGCTAGTGTGAAGGTCGAAGGCTAAGCTCTGCGTGGGGCTGAAGGCCTGAAGAATCCGAGAGATGTGCGCCTCCCTCCACGCAAGGTTGAAGGTTGAGCTGTAGAAGGTTAGTGCTCAAACAGAACAAATAGTTGGTTTAAGTAGCTAAATGAGAAGGCCGAACTACACCGAGTCAGACGTATATCTGCTATCTTGAAATAACAGAGATACGCTTAACCAACGCAAAAAGAATATAGGCGCTAGGTTATGCTTAACATAATACTTGGACAAAGTTTTGGTTAAATTAGAACTTTGCTTTGTTAATGCGTAAGTAACTAACTATCCTCTGATAGCTCAGTTAAAAACATGGAAATGCCTGGCCATGCAACTAGCCAGCCGTGTGTTCCAAGTTGAATGTAAGAACTTCGCTTTGTTCGCTTGTTCTAAAATGAGTGCAGTACGGAACCCTTGAGACACGAGTTCGACTCGCACTTGACCGGTTTTTTATTAAATTCCGTTAACTTCGGCGTTCCGCTATAGTATTTCATACAATCGTAATATAACAGAGACCTTTACAGCCGAGTACCATGTTTAGGCCACGAAGCTTGCTGAGTGGCCTAATGAAGGTACGAGATTGAAAAGCTTGATTATATCACTATTGTACACAATACTTTACTACGAGTCATCTAAAATAATACTTTGCCAAAGAGCTGCCGAAACCGGTCAAGATGGCCTGGAGAACGGTGGTCGATGGCAGTCAGGTCATCACGAAAGCCCTCAGGGTGCTGCAGAGAAGAACCCCTGGCTGCGCACAAGTGAATGTCGGGGCCGAGCACCAGGCGAATCGTTCTGATGGACCGGGTGTCGGCCGCCGTCATCAAGGCGGCCGACCATGTTCTGCATTCGGGGCTCGACACAGCCACTTCAAGCTCCTAGAGGAAGCGCGGAAGTAGGGGCCTGGGGGGGCTGAGGTCGAGCCGTGTGGGGGGGGGGGGGGGGGGGGGGCTAGGAGGCTACGGTCGCTGTGGCGACGGGGTGGCCCGGAACGGGAGGTGCTACCAGCCGGTGACGCAACTGAGGCACCTGTGGAGATGGCTGGGGATCAGTCGGAGGAGGTGGGGAACATGCTGCAATTCGGGGAGGACCATGCTGGACCACGCATTGCTCGAGTATCGTCACCGATTTCATTTCGGTGTTATGGCGGAACTCTACCTGGAGGGTACCATGTCACCCATGAATCCGCGTGCGGGAGGAAATTCCTCTTTAACCGCACAGTGCGCGACCATTGTGGCCGACACAAAAATGTAATTTTCTATGGTTTCGTAGTATCAACTAGTATCCTATCACAAATAAACAGAGCTATAAGCTATGCCATTTCATTGGAAACATTTTGGGTGTAATAAACTCCTTAGAACGTAGTGGTTATATCCTATTTGCTTGGAACTACTTATATCTGTGACCAAATACATTTCAGTAGGTGACAGATTTGACGTGCGGTCTACAGCCACTGCGCTGCAGCGTGCAATAATACGCCAAATACGCAAAAATCACCATGCTTCGTGCAGTCGGTTTTGTCATTCATTTTTCTATGGAAATTGACAATAACATCGACGTGTCGGATCAGTAGTGCAGCTGCGGTCGTAAGTACGTTAAAATCACCATGTTATATGCAGTCGGTATCGTCATTAATTTTAGTATAAAAATCATATATATAAAATTGAAAAACCAGAACGGGATAAAAAACGAGGGAAGACGCGAGATGGCGCCTAACAAATTTCTAAAAAAGTTTTTGACACGTTTCTCGAATACGACGCACGTATGATAAGACTATAAAAATCATATATATAAAATTGAAAAACCATAACGGGATAAAAAACGAGGGAAGACGCGAGATGGCGCTTTAAAAATTTCTAAAAAAGTTTTTGACACGTTTCTCGAATACGACGCACGTATTATAAGAAAAATCTATCTATTATAAATATCAGAATAGACCTAGAGCATAAAAACTATCGTTTTCGATGCGTATTTAATTTACAATAAGCAAAAGAAATTTTCATAACAATCTTCATTTTACGACAGTCGGCCATTTCTCGGCAACTCTCGGTTGGTTTCGTTTCGAAGTCCAAATAACCTAAATTATGTTTGTTATGTTGGCATGCAATTATTTCGGCGTTTTTTTACTGGAAGTAAAATAAAAAGTGCTGTCAATGTCAACCTTGGTCTATGCCCATACGAGTGACTTATGTCATATTTATGACTTATCAATATCATATTAGTATTAACATATTACTAATTTGCATTTTGTTGTTTTAAATTTCTTTTCGAGTTATATTATTCAGATTGACTTTTACGGCTTCGGCAACCATTACCATTCGTCCGGGGAACGGGCTGCCGAGAAAGCCCAAAAAATACAAAGTTGATAAGTTAATATGAAGCCGATCAATTCAAGGGATGACTTTAGAGATACAATCAATTCGGGGACTGTTTTCTCGCGTAATACGATACGACTCGACCAGGTAGGATTTTTCTTCTTGCTGAACAGTCACCATCAGATATATCGGAGCGGCTGAGGTATTCACAAATATCTGAACAATATAAATTATAATGTAATTAAAGTGCATGTTCAGATATTTTAGAGCGACCTTGGTGGGTCCGATATATATCTGATGGCGACTACACATTCATGAAGCAAAAGTACAGTCAGTATCAAATAGATCAGTGGTGGGCGAACTTTCTTCATGGGGGGGCAGAAAGCTTAGGAAATTTAAGTGGAGGGCCAGAATTGTAGCCAAAATTTATTTTGATTTGTGATAATCGTGGGCCTATGCCATATAGCCCATATTCTAATTATTTCATACGACCGGCGGCGGGCCGGATAAAATCCATTCGCGGGCCGTACTTTGCTCACCACTGAAATAGATAGTGACGGCTAAAGTAGCCAAATATATCGTAATATAACTTTGTTGCCATGGAAATAAGGATGTGTTCCGATATATTTGGCGATATATTTGGGTATTGGAGAGACCAAAGCGGATGAGCTTCAGTGGCTCGGACACAGAGAGAATGGGAGAGGATCGTGCCGTGAAGAGAGCGTACTTGGGACAACAAAATGGGAGACACCCGATTGGACGTCCTAGGTACCGCTGAAACGACGTCGTCGCTCTAGACCTGCTCAATCTCGGCCATAGCGACTGGCGAGAGCTATCGCAAGACCGAGAAACATGGCGTGATCTGGTGTCGGAGGCCAATACTCTTTTTGGGTCATTGCGTCACCGTAGTAAGTATTGTTAATATCCAGAAAGGAAAATGGGGACTACCTACGTTTGTATGAAAAGGCGATTTATGGGCGGTGGTCGTCCACATTCGTCTTAAGGCGGACATTAATCTAATGAACGTTTTTACTGACTGGACTGGGCTTATAAAAATCTTCTATCTATACATATAATAAAGCTGAAGAGGGTCGAAAGTCTGTTACATGGAAGATATTCGAAAAAAAGTTGGCTGGGGATACTTAGAATAGATAACAAAACTCGTTCCAACAGTTTTTAGAATTTTTGTCTGTTTGTCTGTTTATCTGTTTATCTGTTTGTCTGTTTATTTGAACGCGCATCACGTGAAAACGGCTGAACGGATTTTGATGCAAACTTTACTAATCTGTTGAGAACATCCCCGGCCAGGTTATAGGCTATAAAAATTCAACCCCTAAAAGGGGGGGTAGCCACAACACTCGATTGACTTAAGTTTGCCCCTGAATCTTATGGCGCTACTTAGGAAGGAGGGGCAAACTTTTTTCAAATATGTGCTACCACTATAGAGTACCCTGGTAAACTAACAGATAGCGCTGAATTTAATACGTATTGACATCAATAAGCCACCGAGGAAGGATTTCGCCAAATTAACTCTAACTTTAGAAGAGGTACCCTCTCTTACAATATCATATCAACAAATTTAATTGAATAATTATGTTGATTTAATAATACAACAAAATTAAACGAAAGTAAATTAATTGCCTCTCATTGCACAGTGCCATCTTTTGGGGAACTGAGTAAACATTAAGTAATCAAGAAAACTAAAAATGAGTTTACATAGTTACGTAGTGGTAAAATAAACACACATATCAACACGCGTATAATTGCATAATTATTTAAAATAATTAATTTTCTCTGTCATGAAGTTTTATACCTAATCGTAATTATATCGCATCCATATCAAATCCATATTCATACGTATACAGCACTTAATAATCGCCACGAAGGTGGGTACTTTGAAAAAAAAAACATTGACCTCTGTCATTAGGGCACCACGTCTAGGGGGCACCAAAACCGTAGGCAATCATATAGTAGATAAGTCTATTAACCTATGTATATTAGGCAGTAAGCATCCCGAATAAAATAATATAAAATAAAATAAATAAATAAATAAAAACGCGCAGGCTGCATCAGCATTGCAGTCGTCGTGGAGTAGGTACCTACATGAAAGTTTTATACGTGTACAAGTACCCATCTAATAACGAAGGGTCATAGGGATCAAGTAAGAGAGTGAGGGTACGTAAGAACCCCAACGTAGGCTTTCGATTTGACCTTACGCGGAGGCCCTTAAAGTCATGGAAAAATATCTTGCTTTCGGGCTTGCGGCCAGCCGATTTTTTCGACATAGGTTACCGATTTTATAGCGAATTTTGCTCTCTTGCACGCCAGATTTGTCGGCCAAGACGAGTTGCTCCTTAGCCGCGATACTGAGACCTAACCGTCAAAGTGTTATAAGGGGCCCCGTGAAAGCCGAAAACTAAAAGCATCCTATCAAGTAGCGCTTTCGAGTGAAGCCAAAGAGCGAGCAGTAGAAGAGTCGTGATTACATGCATAGATTCGATTTCAAGCCACTCTTTTGCAGTTCGGCGTTAGGTCTTATTCGAGGCCTTCTGCCTTACGGCAAAGTTGATCTTCTGCCTTAATTACACTTGGGCGTGGATCCAAATCCAAGCTTTCCTCTTTCGCAGCTTGGCCTTCTGCCTTGCTCACACTTCGCCAATTCAATTCACTTGGTCAATTCCAAGCTCTGCTTTCTTGCATCTTTTCACCTCTCTTGCATCAAACAACCTCGCTGACACCCTTAAATATCGAGCCCTATGCGAAGCTAGGCTGATAAAAAACTGTCCCATCCCTTCTCTGTATGAAATCCTGGATTCGCGCCTGGTTGGGACTAAAAGTAAAAATGTACAACTGTCTATCAAATTGTGTTTTTTATATTGAAAAATTTTCGCGCTCGCTTCGCTCGCGTTTTCAATAACTTTCAAAGATATAATAAAGGTGACATTCGGGTGGCGACTGCAGCAGCATTACTCTGTTGCAACGTTACTGCTGCAGCACTGTCAATTTTCGTGATAAAATGATGTAACTGATTTCCATACTAAAAGTAAAAATGTACAACTGTCTATCAAATTGCGTTTTTTATATCGAAAAATTTTCGCGCTCGCTTCGATCGTGTTTTCAATAACTTTCTAAGATACGATAAAGGTGACATTCGGGTGGCGACTGCAGCAGCATTATTCTGTTGCAACGTTACTGCTGCAGCACTGTCAATTTTCGTGATAAAATGATGTGGCTGATTTCCATACTTAAAGTAAAAATGTACAACTGTCTATCAAATTGCGTTTTTCATATCGAAAAATTTTCGCGCTGGCTTCGCTCCCGTTTTCAATTACTTTCGAAGATATGACAAAGGTGACATTCGGGTGGCGACTGCAGAAGCATTACTCTGTTGCTACGTTACTGCTGCAGCACTGTCAATTTTCGTAATAAAATTATGTGATTGATTTCCATACTAAAAATAAAAATGTACAACTGTCTATCAAATTGCGTTTTATATATCGAAAAATTTTCGCGCTCGTTTCGCTCGCGTTTTGAAGACAATTTTCGTGATAAAATTATGTGACTGATTTCCATACTAAAAGTAAAAATGTACAACTGTCTATCAAATTGCGTTTTTATATCGAAACATGTTCGCGCTCGCTTCGCTCGCGTTTTCAATAACATTCTAAGATATGGCGACTGCAGCAGCATGTACTCTGTTTCAACATTACTGCTGCGGCACTGTCTGAATTTTCTGGCTGAATTTTCGTAATAAAATAATGTGACTGATTTCCATTCTCAGCTGTAATGCGGCAATGAACGTCACTCAATTTACCAAAAAAATTCAATGTAATCTTGATGACCCTAGGGAGAGGGGGCACCATGGTCTAGAAATGCTTAGGGCATCAAAATATCTTAATCCGGCACTGGTCGTTTGCGGAGTCAAATGATTTGGGACTCGCATTTTATACGCATTTCCATGCCTTCCCGAAAAAAATCGAATCATTCGCGGAAGTCTCGCAACGCATTGAGGTTACAAGGGGCACGTGGTCTTCCTCAGGAGTCTGAAGAAGACCACGGCGAGTGGCGCTCTAGCCAGGCAGGCCGCTTCGCTTTCACTCGCGCGCGTATACCTTACTGTATCGTCCGATATACACCTACTACTCTGTCGTTAAAATCACGTGTAAAATTTTAATAAGGGCAAAAAAAACTATTGATTTTGGAGTGTACTTTTATTTAGTGGTACCTAACTGTAAAAACTTACTGACACAGACCGAATTCCACGCGGGCGGAGCCGCGGGCACAGCTAGTAAATAATAATTTTATATTAAAACAAGTTTTAAATAAACCTACGTAGATTAAAAAATACAATCTTGCCTTTTATCAAACGACATCATTTATTGAGATATTTGCGAATTAAGTTATCCAAATAACGGTTACAAATAAGAAGTCCCTAAATATCACAGAGTTATGAACCCTGGCAGGGTTGAATACATAATAATATCGGTATTTAAGAGCGCTCTTACAAGAAAAGTCGAAATAATGCAAAATTGATGATACTAGTCGACGAAATTCAGGACTTTGCGCTCATTATTAGAAACAATGAGTACTTGTTCCAGTAAAAGCGTCTTCTTATCTTTATAAATATCGTTGTAAATATTAGAAAAAGGACTTATTAAATTAGTAATGATTTTTTTTCTGATGGTCGTTTCCGAAAAACCCCGTGAAGCACTGAATGGCGAGCTCTTATTTGGAAATGTTGAGAATTTTACTCTGCTAAACCTGGCTATTTTGTATTACTAATACCCTGTACTTTAGGCATATCAAACTATATTTTTCCTACATACCTTTGAGAAAGAGAAAATCAAAGTAAAACGAACTCGATTTTCTCTCCGAAACAAGTGTCAATTCCTACGAAAATCTACTTAATATCGAAGTCATTTTCATACTCAAGCAATCTGCAACGTTTGCTTATACTGTTGGTATACATTAGTGTTTATGAAATTCTACTATAATTTTTTGGCAATTTTTTGAAAACTACTCTATATTACCGATGACGCGCGCCGCGCCAGCTCAGTGCCGCGGCAGAGCTTGTAGAGGCAGGACGTGTGTCGGTCGGCTCCGCACATTTTCAACGGCGACGACGAGGTTTTTTATCATTGTGTGCGGCGGGCGCCGTGTAAAACGCTATACTGTGTGCGTGTAAACCGCAACGAGAGACTTTGATCCTAGCACTGTTTTTATAGTATTATAATTTATAATGGTACAGTTTAATAAACTACCGGACAGGATTAAAAATATTTGAAACGACCTGACATTCTATATGTATTTATTTGACTCAAGATAGTACTCAGGTCAGGGTCTGATGATGGAGCCGGAAGGTGGTCACCGGTACCAATCAACCATGCAACTAAACCACTTCGTGTTTAGGCTCGTTTTATTCATCTCAACAAGATCTTTGACACAAGATAGTACTCAGGGTCTGATGATGGAGCCGGAAGGTGGTCACCGGTACCAATCAACCATGCAACTAAACCACTTCGTGTTTGGGCTCGTTTGATTCGGCTCAACAAGATCTTTGACTTAAGATAGTACTCAGGGTCTGATGATGGAGCCGGAAGGTGGTCACCAGTACCAATCAACAATGCAACTAAACCACTTCGTGTTTAGGCTCGTTTTATTCGTCTCAACAAGATCTTTGACTTAAGATAGTGCTCAGGGTCTGATGATGGAGCCGGAAGGTGGTCACCGGTACCAATCAACCATGCAACTAAACCACTTCGTGTTTGGGCTCGTTTGATTCGTCTCAACAAGATCTTTGGCACAAGATAATACTCAGGGTCTGATGATGGAGCCGGAAGGTGGTCACCGGTACCAATCAACCATGCAACTAAACCACTTCGTGTTTAGGCTCGTTTGATTCATCTCAACAAGGTCTTTGACACAAGATAGTACTCAGGGTCTGATGATGGAGCCGGCAGGTGGTCACCGGTACCAATCAACCATGCCATTAAACCACTTCGTGTTTAGGCTCGTTTTATTCGTTTCTATAAGATCTTTGACACAAGATAGTACTCAGGGTCTGATGTTGGAGCCGGAAGGTGGTCACCGGTACCAATCAACCATGCAAGTAAACCACTTCGTGTTTAGGCTCGTTTGATTCGTCTCAACAAGACCTTGGACACAAGATAGTACTCAGGATCTGATGATGGAGCTGGAAGGTGGCCACGGGTACCAGTCTACCATGTAACTGAACCACTTCGTGTTTGGGCTCGTTTGATTTGTCGCAACAAGATCTTTGACACAAGGTAGTACTGAGGGTCTGATGATGGATCCGGAAGGTGGTGACCGGTACTAATCAACCATGCAACTAAACCACTTCGTGTTTGGCTTCGTTCGATTCGTCGCAACAAGATCTTTGACACAAGTTAGTACTCAGGGTCTGATGATGGAGCTGGACTGTGGCCACGGGTACCAGTCTACCATGTAACTGAACCACTTCGTGTTTGGGCTCGTTTGATTTGTCGCAACAAGATCTTTGACACAAGGTAGTACTGAGGGTCTGATGATGGATCCGGAAGGTGGTCACCGGTACCAATCAACCATGCAACTAAACCACTTCGTGTTTGGCTTCGTTCGATTCGTCGCAACAAGATCTTTGACACAAGTTAGTACTCAGGGTCTGATGATGGAGCTGGACTGTGGCCACGGGTACCAGTCTACCATGTAACTGAACCACTTCGTGTTTGGGCTCGTTTGATTCGTCGCAATAAGATGTTTGACACAAGATACTACTCAGGGTCTGATGATGGAGCTGATGATGATAGACAGGTACCCGTCGCCACCTTCGCGCTCCATCATCAGACCCTGAGTACTACCTTGTGTCAAAGATCTTGTTGAGATGAATAAAACGTGCCTAAACACGAAATGGTTTAGTTGCATGGTTGATTGGTACCGGTGACCACCTTCCGGCTCCAACATCAGACCCTGAGTACTATCTTGTGTCAAAGATCTTGTTGAAACGAATAAAACGAGCCTAAACACGAAGTGGTTTAGTTGCATGGTTGATTGGTACCGGTGACCACCTTCCAGCTCCATCATCAGACTCTGAGTATCACCTAGTGTCAAAGATCTTGTTGAGACGAATCAAACGATCCTAAACACGATGTGGTTTAGTTGCATGGTTGATTGGTAATGGTACCTTCCAGCTCCATCATCAGACCCTGAGTACTGTCTTGTGTCAAAGATCTTGTTGAGACGAATCAAACGAGCCCAAACACGAAGTTGTTTAGTTACATGATAGACTGGTACCCGTGGCCGCCTTCCAGCTCCATCATCAGACCCTGTGTATCTTCAGTGTCAAAGATCTTGTTGAGATGAATCAAACGAGCCTAATCATGTTACTACATGGTTGATTGGTATCCGTGACCACCTTAATCATCATCAGATCCTCAGTACCAGTTCGTTTTTAAACCCTCGTTGATACAAACTTTACAACCTATAGGTACCAAATGCAATGACGAAACATGTAAATAAGCGAGTAGGTACCTATAATTTCTTTCGAGTAATATATCTTCATAAGTACGAGTATGGGGCTATTCATAAATTACGTCGTTTCAAATGGGAGGAGTGGGGGGGGGGGGGGGGGGGTCTGGACATCGGATGATGGTAACATGACGTAGGAGGAAACAGATTCATCCGAAGCTTGATTTTTGGATGATTTGAGGGGGCCCCTATGTACATTTGCACTGCATTTAGTATTTTCGTACTTACCAAATAACAGTTTTAGAACTTTAAAAGTTAAGTACAGTTAGTGTTGTTATGGTTGATTTCAATATGCTTCGCGAAGGATCAAGAATGTTTAATCCATCATTGTAGTGCGAGTGTGGTAGAAGGGATCGGCGTACTGAGCTCGCACGGCCTGCCGCAGCGCGTAAAATACCTAAACTCGCTCAACGCCGAAATGTAATAGCGCTCTTAACTAAACATAAGACAAACTCTTTACGCGCAAACTCTTTCATTTACGCGAGCGGAGCCGCGGGCCCGTCTAGTTGACAATAACAACGACGTTCGGATCGCTGCAGTAGTGTCGGAGCAATAGTGCAGCTGCGGTCAGAAATAGAATGTTAACTATATTTTACGTACCGAAGAAAGAATCCTTCTTGAATTATAATCCAGGTACTGAAAAAAAAAAACGAAAAATTACATATCATCACTACACCTTATAAAACAAAGTCCCCCCCCGCGTCTGTGAATTTATGTGTTTGTATGTTTGTTCGCGATAAACTCAAAAACTACTAAACGGATTTTCACGGTTTTCACCCATCAATATATAGAGTGATTCTTGAGGAAGGTTTAGGTGTATAATTTGTTAACCCGTGCGAAGCCGGGGCGAGCCGCTAGTAATTTTATAAATGGATGTGAAATCTTACTAAAGATTCCTAACCATTTGTCACTCGCGTTTGGCGAGCGTATATTTATTTATTTAAGTAGGTATGTAGGTATAAAGCTGCAATAGATGGACCTCTACAGGCAAGCTTAAGTGTAAAGCCTGAGTGGACGCTCGAGACGAGCATGCAGTGGGGCGGGGCGTGCGGTGTGCATGTTAAATGAATGCAAACATATAGGCGGCCTTAGTGCACGCTGCTCGCCCCTACGAACGCTCTGCTTCGAGCGTCCACTCAGGCCTTACACTAAGAAAGACGGTTCAGATGGCTGTCAGAGAGGAATGAAGGCGTCTTATAAAGCACCTAAAATAATGACGACGACCACTCTGTCAAGAGTGAAAACGACGAAGAAGAAGTACTCTGCAGAAGTCTAATAGAAGGTAAAATTGTATTTTATCGAATTAAATTAATATTATGCTGCAATGTGAAGAGAATCTTACGTGCCTTGGACTTACTGAAGATAAATTTTCCAAATACCTAGGTAATAGAAATTTTGGGAGTTGAAGGAAAGAGATGCATATTATTTCTTGTTAACGAGGATCGAAGTTCGAGTTAACTAAGTTTACTGAATAGTAAATAAGTGCATTTTACGAATTAAAGGAAAAAGTCTTACTAGGTATATGTTACTCGTATTAACAGTGCGGAAACCATCACTCTCCTGTTGATAGTTTCGTAAATATTCGAGCTTATTCAACCGTACCCTGTTACAGCCGTACCCAGCTTCCTCTACAAACAAAACATATGAATCATAAGGCAGCGACAGTATGTATGTATATAATGTGATTTTAAAAGACTTAAAAAATGGGTAGGGTTTTTGCACATCTTAATTTATATCTAATGGCAAAGCATTTCACAACCGAACTGGTAAAGAAGAAGGAGATGAAAGAAGATGCTCTCCGTAGCGGAGCTCCGTACAGAGCAGAAGAGATATTATTTTATTTATTACTTAAAACGCGCGCCTGAAGATACCTAAGTGATCTTCGTGTACCTAACTTTAATAATATACCCAAAGTTAGGTACAACTTACTCAAAGCTATGTTTTTGAGTTTTATGAAGATAAGCATGTCACTGTACTCTGTAGATTAAAGCTGCAACAGATGGACCTCTACAGGCAAGCAAGGAAAACGGCTGTCAGAGAGGAATGGAAGCGTCTTGTAAAACTTGCTACTATAGTAGGTTTAGTAAGGAACACAAATGTATGAAACAGCATGCACTTTAGTCTCAGGCGATGCCGCTTGGCACGATTGTTCCTTAGGTCAAACAAAGTTGATCTGGCCCGGTAGCCGGGAGATCGTACCATGCAGACCCCCCAAAAAGGGGGGGTGAAAGGGTTGACTCCCCAGGTCCAATCTATGCTATATTCCTTCCTAGTCTTAGCAACTAGGGCAAGTTATATATCATTTTCGTATAATTTAGGGACGAGGAATTCATTTTAAAAATAATTATTATACCTTTACATACAAAAAAATATATTTTTGTACAAAAAATGATACGCTATGTAATTTTTTGTGACAATTTTGGATGTTACAATCACAGTGTGGAGATTTACACTAAATAAAAAATTGGACGATGTAGCCCATGTATTCTTTATTCAGAAAATTATCACTTTATAGTAGGCATTAATACATTTTTTCGTAATAAAAAAATAATTTATAGCGCGTGGCGGTAACGATTTCCATACAAATGGAACTATGCCCAAAGTCAAAGATTAAAAATGTTTACTAAAACACTGAATATGGCATTGTAAAATTATACGAAAATGATATATAACTTGCCCTAGTTGCTAAGACTAGGAAGGAATATAGCATAGATTGGACCTGGGAAGCCGACCCTTTCACCCCCCCTTTTTGGGGGGTCTGCATGGTACGATCTCCCGGCTACCGGGACAGATCAACTTTGTTTGACCTAATGAACAATCGTGCCAAGCGGCATCGACTGAGACTAAAGTGCATGCTAAATGACCTTACTCAACCTACTAACTAGCACCTAAAATGATGACGACGACCACTCTGTCAAGAGTGAAAATGACGAAGAATAAGTACCTACTAAGGATTATTTCTTACCTTGACACTTTATTCCTAACTCTAATACTTTTCTCAAAAATTAAAAAAAAAAACCGTCAACCGGGACATATTCGCCTTTGTACTTTTATTTCTGTAAATATTATGTAAACCTGTGTTGTGTACAATAAAGTGATTACTACTACTACTACTATTTCATGCTAAAAGAGGGGGTTGCGTTAGGGGGAGGGGATGGGACACTAGTGTGCGTAAAGCACCATACCCAAAGGTATCATACTACATTCATTGAATGCTGGCTATAATTTGTTTGTCTTCCCCATACATTAGAACACAACTTGACCGAATCAATCATCTTTTATGCTGCAATGCCGTTAAGAGAATCTTTCGTGCCTTCGGCTTGAATAAAGTTAAATATTCGAATAGGTAAGAGTAATTTTGGGATTTAAGGGAAAGAGATGCATACGGTGCATACTTACCTATTATTTCTTGTTAACGAGAATCGAGGTTCGAGTTAACGTAGTTTACTGAATAGTAAATAAGTGTATTTTACGAAAGGAAAAACTCTTATGTTAGTAGGGATAATTTTAAAGAATGGTAAATATTAAGTAATTATACAGATCATGAAACGGTAACTTACTCCTTCATATGCTTCGAGGTCTTTGGGAGGGGGCGATGTTGCATCGGTCTAGAATAAAAAAAATAACCATTAAGTATGGTCTGCAATTTTAAGTGCAAATTGACAATCAGGCCTATTCGGATTTCGAGATAATCACAAGATCTTGAGACGATTTAGAGATCAACTGATCTACAGTGGATATCGACTAGATGTGACTTGGATATCTAAGTCATAACTTGTCGAAATCGTTCAAGAGGACCTCCAGAATCGCGGAAACGTCAAATTTGACATATCTATCTTACAAATATCTTTAAATTATCCGTATCGTAACTTGTTGAAGTGTAGTAGAAATCTAATTCATTTTCCGAATCGAGCCGAATAAGTACGGTCAACGGGGGTGAATCTGGCTAGGGTGAATAAAATAATGTTTATTATGAATTACCTGGCAATTTCTTTAAAAAATACCCACACAAATTATATCATAAAAATTCTATTATTATTTTCAATCGAATGATACCATTTGTGTGCGTATTTTTATAAAAACTGTCCGGCGAATCCCATTTTAAGTTTTGTCTCTATTCACCCCATCCATCCATATTCACCCCGGTTTTATTTTTCTCTGGAACAAGAACAGATTATTTATATATTTTTGAAATGTCGAGAATTTTTTACATTTCCCTACAAAGTTTCAGTCGCACTATGAAAATGGGTACTTTATGACATTCATTGGCTGACAATGGCAAACATATTGCCGTCTTATAACTTGGAAATGGCAACAGAAGGAAAAAATAATTCTCGCTTAAAAATTAATTAAAAAAACCTAGATCGTACATGCTTGCCAACTTTTAAATTATTGCTTTTATAAAAATATTGGTTAAAGGATTAAATACATTTGCAGCGGTTTTGAACTCACCTGGTCTCTGCGGCTCAGATGTCGGGATGAAACTCCGAGAGCGGTCAGCAACCCTAACAGAAGCAAGGCACGCATGGTGACTGCTATACTGCGCCGTGAGTGGAGCAGCGTATTTATACCGCGTCGGTTATCACTTAATTTGGATATTAGTCGCGCATCCGCAGATAATTAACTTTACGAATTGGGTTTGAATCAGCTTATAATTGAATATTTTAATTATCTCTGCATACCCTAGACGCATAGAAAATGTATTAGCCCAGCAGAATAATGAGCCTACGTCTTTAATACAATATAGGGCTAAATTGTATCTAAAGATATTAAGTAAATAAGTGTGAATATAAATCTACATCAGCAGATTAAGAAAAACCGGCCCCGTCTATATTGTTTTTGGTTTGATATCAGAACGACCGAATCAACAAAATGACCAATGCAGAAAGCTTAGTTACATCTCAAAATGGCATGTTAGTAAAACGACCACCGAGCAGAAGGTCTTCATGATTTTCATGAATGACCTTGTATCAAACCGATTAGTTTCCAAAACCGCAGCCTCATGAAACCTCTTTATGTTTAAAAACCATAATAGTAAAACAACTAGATTGCAGAAGAACTTAATCCCAAAATGGATCTGTAGCAAAAATACTTGTTATTGTCCCTTTTGGCGATTCTATGCTAAAGTTGCAGTTGTACCCTAAATAGGAGTTCTGTCACAAAGGTTTTGACTGATAAAATGTAATAATGCCTTCAATAAGAAAAGTTTGAAGCTTTTCTGAAAGCGTGTCTTATATTGATCTAAACGTAATATAATTAGTTTAAAATTTACATGGCGACTTTCTTTACTGCTTGTTTACTTTGGGATTGTCGTCAGGCGAAAATACGCGGCTAGATTATGAAAAATAATACTTCACAAAAGGGAGTAAAAATCAGTGTCACATTAATGAAATAGGTACAATTGTTTATTTACATATAAGAACCTACTTTATTAGAACGTTATTGTATTACCAGCATTTAGTTCAGCTTTACCCTTCAAACTTATACTCCAGTAAAGATACGGTTACGTTAAACATTAACTAGATGAAAACCCGGCTTCGCTCGGGTAAAATAAATAATAGTAATAGGTAATACTCATTTTGAATTAAGTAATTATTTACTTTTAGACTTCATACCTTCATCAAGGCGGTTACAAACCTATCTCATCTCAGAAAACTTTAAATCCGTAACATACAATCATAACTCGAAAAATTTACTATTCCGATATATCTAAAAACAAATATGTAATTAAAAAAACCTAATCCGCTTTTCTGGTAGCAGTTCGGTTCTGTAAGGGTCGCAGTTCTAACCTAACTTACTTCTGGTTGCAGTTTGGTTCTATAAGGATCACAGTTCTAACCTGACCCACTTTTCTGGTCGCAGATCGGTTCTGTGAAGGCCGCATTTATAACCTAGCCCACTTTCCAATCTCAAAAGAGGGAACCCTTTTGTACCTACCCTTCATGGCACTAAAGTGAAAGTATGGAAATTATCACTACTATTTCATTCTTTAATATTAATGCCTATCCGTTAATATTAAATTCGTTTACAAAAAAAAAAACTGAATAAGTGCGAGTCGGACTCACCCATCAAGAACGGAACACTTTTTAATATTTTTTGTTATAGCGGCAACAGAAATACATCATGTGTGAAAATTTCAACTGTCTAGCTATCACGGTTCATGAGATACAGCCTGGTGACAGAGGGACAGTGGAGTAAACTGAAATAAAGGTTCCGTCACACCGGCGCGATTTCAGAGCCGGGCCTGAGCGTTTTATATGAAAAAGCGGCGCGCTCCGCTCACGCGCCGCACGCGAAACGCGCCTGTGTGACGGAGCCTGAAATGTCAAACCGGGCAAGTGCTCGCGCACGAAGGGTTCCATACTTTTTAGTATTTGTTGTTTTAGCGGTAACAGAAATACATCATCTGTGAAAATTTCAACTGCCTAGGCCTATCACGGTTCATGAGATACAGCCTGGTGACAGACAGACAGACAGACAGACGGACAATGAAGTAAAACTGAAATAAATGTCATATACCTACTAAGAAAAACCGGCCAAGTGCGAGTCGGAATCGCTAATAGGTTCCCGTTTTTTCGTTACCCTTCAGGTACGGAACCCTAGTATGATTGTAATAGATTTGTAACCGGTCAGCAATGTGAGTCCCTTGGAGAAGCAGAGGGGTAGTCTAAACCCCCACTTACCATTGGCATTAACAGCCTTGTATTCTTGTTTGCCACCAATATGTCATATTAAAACATATTAATAAAAAATTACTCGGTCAACAATGTGAGTCCCTTGGAGAAGCAGAGGTCTAATCTAAACTCCCACTTACCATCGGCATTAACAGCCTTGTATTCTTGTTTGCCACCAACATGTCATATTAAAACATATTAATAAAAATTTACTCGGTCAGCAATGTGAGTCCCTTGGAGAAGCAGAGGTCTAGTCTAAACTCCCACTTACCATTGGCATTAACAGCCTTGTATGAGTTGTATGCTTGTTTGCCACCAACATGCCATGTTAAAACATATTAATAAAAATTTACTTGGTCAGCAATGTGAGTCCCTTGGAGAAGCAGAGGTCTAGTCTAAACTCCCACTTACCATCGGCATTAACAGCCTTGTATGCTTGTTTACCACCAACATGTCATATTAAAACATATTAATAAAAATTTACTCGGTCAGCAATGTGAGTCCCTTGGAGAAGCAGAGGTCTAGTCTAAACTCCCACTTACCATTGGCATTAACAGCCTTGTATGCTTGTTTGCCACCAACATGTCATATTAAAACATATTAATAAAAATTTACTCGGTCAGCAATGTGAGTCCCTTGGAGAAGCAGAGGTCTAGTCTAAACTCCCACTTACCATCGGCATTAACAGCCTTGTATGCTTGTTTGCCACCAACATGTCATATTAAAACATATTAATAAAAATTTACTCATTTCATCAGTCATATCCAGCCTAGCATTGCATTGGCCCCGCTTAAATATTTCTTTAATTTGTTTTTAGTATTTGTTGTTATAGCGGCAACAGAAATACATCATTTGTGAAAATTGAAACTGTCTAGTTAATCTAGTTATCACGGTTCATGAGATCTTGAGATACAGCCTGGTGACAGACAGACGGACAGCAGAGTCTTAATATTTAATAGGGTCCCGTTTTTACCCTATGGGTATGCAACCCTAAAAAGTGACCAAGGCCTCCAGTGCCCTAGGCTGGAATCAAAGCAGCGTCCTCTGCTATTGCAGCAGGTGCTTGTGCCATTCTGCCACCGGGCCACCCACGGCGGCATAGGTCGAATTTTTCCAAGTATACTTATGCACTACTTACTGAAGGCTTATGGAGCCTCGCCATCCCTAAGCCTAAATTAAATATTTTCTGAAAATAATTTGTTTTGATCTAATAACATATTGGAGTCCTCGTAATAGGGGTCCCGTTTTTACCCTTTGGCTACAGAACCCTAAAAATCAACCTTGTTTTGGTACTATTTACTACGCTATGACTATGACTCACTTCACTATGACTCTGAAATTTTAGCAGGAATTAATATTTTTTTTGTTGTCACCTGTCAAATTAGAATAGAATAGAATAGAATAGCCTTTAGTGACCAAAAAATTAAATTTCAGCACATATTACATTTAAATAAATTCACATTTCATTTATATCAATTAGTTTCAATATTTTTTCCTTAGTAACTTTATTAAATAATTTTTATGTCATTGCTTTTTAATAATTATTTCAGTCTGCCTTCTTGGCATAGGCCTCCCCCAGCTCTCTATCCCTTGCCGTCCCTATCCAATTAGGTCCCGCATGCTTCTTTATGTCATCCGACCACCTCATTATTGGTCTCCCTTCTCTCCTTTTTCCATCTCTAGGGTACCATTCCGCTTCCTCTCTATCCCACTTATCTTTACCTTCCCTTGCCATATGTCCAGCCAAACCTGTTGCAGTCAAAAGTGTGAACTGGCCAAAGAACTTTTAACCGACAAAAACAGGCAAAACTGCTTTTGACTGAGCATGTTGGTCAAAAGTAGTTTTACCTGAAAATCATACCTATTTCTGGCAGCAGTTTCGTTTTTAGGGCGTAGCAAAAAAAAAATAACCCTAACCGACCTATCTCTGGGAACAGTTTCATTTTTTGGGCGTAGCAAAAAAATAACCCTAACCTACCTATCTCTGCGAGTACTTTTGACTGATAGTAACAGTCACAACACAATTATTATTAACCAATGATTTTCATGTAAAACTACTTTTGACCAACATGCTCAGTCAAAAGCAGTTTTGCCTGTTTTTGTCGGTTAAAAGTTCTTTTGACCAGTTCACACTTTTGACTGCGACATATATACTATCTATATTGTAACACGGCTGTTTGGTAAGGGGGTAAAATAAATAAAAGAAAAGCTCCGGCTTGTCTAAAATAGAAACAGCCATGTTAACAAAATTAAATTAAATCAAAATAAATTAAAATAAACTAAATGGAAACCTTGCTGTAGGAAAGCTAAGAGGAGAGACAATTAAACAAATTCATATCTAACAAACTTTATTAACTTAATGTTATTTCAAAAGCTCAGTGGCAGAGCAGGGTCGCTTCACAGGTTCTAGTTATAAGGGTTTACACCCATTAATTAAATACTAAAAACTAAATTTCGAAATACCTAAGTTTTATGCACCAGAACTTTCAAAACTTCAAACTGAAAAAAATTAAATTATAATTAACCATTTTAAATTTGTAGTTGGTGGCGGATGCCACTCAAAAGTTATGCAACAGACCGACCTCAAAAACTGCTGCTGGAACTGCAGCAGCGGGGGGCGTACTCGCCTTTCCCTGGGAAGCTGGCCGCTAACCTGGTTGGAGCCGGCCGCTGCAGATGGCGTGGTACAGATCCCACAGCCTTATTTTACAACTTCTAAACATCTTCAAATGAATTTCAAAAGAAATCGAAAGCTCTTCAAAAGAATTCGAAAGCTCTTCCAAAAAATTCACAAGCTCTTCAAAAAAAAGTTCACAAGCTCCCGGCTCCTGTAAACCGAGAAATGGATACATTAGCCGACGCCTTAATGGCCGCTAAAGAAAATATGAAACAATTGGAAATTTAGCTCACCGCACTGGAAGCTGTTAGGACTTCTGGCGGAGCACTCCCAACCCTCGAGCAGGAGTCAACTCTGTAAAGAACCAAAAACCTGGTTAAGGACGAACCCACAACGTTTCGCGCCATTGTGGAGTTGATCACACCTAAATTCCATTTGTACTTACTCAGTGGAGCACACCGAAGGACTCGAGCTGCTTCCAGCATTTCGACCAACATGGCGAATGTGTGGTCTCACCACAAATAGTACTCATGCGAGCGTGCGTCCCCGGAGGGGTCCACACATCAAAAGTGCATGTCATCTCAAAATGACCCCCTCATATGTTGAGTACAAAAGGCCAAAACAAAAGTAGGGTGCCAATCCCTTGAAGACACAAACCCTACGAAAATTCTGACTGATTTATTTAACAATTCACTCCTGAGCCTAAGAAATATATTTTATCAATAAATCTAATAAAATTCATTTCAGAGCCCCCTTTTTGGAGTCTGTAATTCCTATGTTTTATTTAACATCTAAATTCTCTCTTACCTAAAAAAACATATCTAAATCATACAAAGTTTTCCTGGAGTGACAACCTAAATATCTCAAGTTTTAATTATTTTTACTCGTATGACAACCCCGACAACAGATAAGCATAAAGAGGTGCATCTGAATGCAACAGATTATGCAAATAAGTGCAACCAATCGAGTTAGTTTGGGATATTGTTAAAATCATCGAAATAAGAAAAGGAATTCAACCCAAAAATATTAATTTAAAATTTAAGAAAATGTCTACGTTACAATATATCTTATTATTTTTAATCTTATATGCAACTTACATTGACTCCGGAGATAACTTATTAGCTTTATGCAGTTGACTTTCCAATTTACCGATACACCTCAAATTTGATTCATAGTCTAAAGCACAGTTATTAAATATGTCCACAATACACTGTAGCTTTTTGAACTGTTTCACACTGGCAATGTACTTAATTAGAGTGAGTTACAGTCAGCTGGCACTTAACTCAAAGTTTCTTTGAACAACGTCATTTTCATCTCGCTCACTTATTAGTTTATCACAGCTGCTTCAAGGTTGCTTTCACTTGCATTTCCAGGTAGCTAGTAGTGCCTTGACATGTAAGAATATTTGGAATCATTCTGAAATATTAAAATACAACTGAGAGACCGATGTTTATACTAAACACAATACACCCATGGAACGCTTTGAAGTTCAAATCTCGTTACGTTACGATGGCGTTTGCACTTTGCACTATGTTCGGTGACTATTTTTTATTGTTAACACACACAATACACTATTTAACAGGTTTTTATCACGTCTGGAGTACCGGATAAAGTATTTTCGAATAACAGCCGTCGTTGACGTCTAGGCAGTGTTGCCATCGTCTTAAAAGCCGTAACAGACTATCGCACGTTCTGGCTTAAAAACAAATTATTATACCGGTATACATATCCATATGAAACGAAACTTAATGCAAATAATAACCATTATACATACCGGAAAGTCATCAAATAAACAGTAATATTCGTCTTGCTTTTTATTAAAAAAAAAAAAACGACCAACCTAACTTGTAAGCATGTTTGCAGTTTCTAAACGCAACGCATAGCTGTCAAATGTCAACCAACAAATTGAGCCTTTAGTATTGTTTGTCGAAATTTTTTCACTTTTAAACGCAAAATACGCGACAATACGAATTTTGCGGATATATGTTCTCGATTCAAAAGTGATATTTTTTCAAGCTCTTTCGATTGAGCATAATTTCTTTTGGTTTTTCCGTCAAAGCGGCTCGCGTTTATTAATATAGATTAGTAATAGGCAATTTCTTTTTATTCATATCGCTTATTTGGCACCTTTTTAAATCCTAAGTACTTAATCAACGCTATTACAGCACTAATTTAGCGCTCTTATACCTCTTATTTCTCTATTGTAGCGCCGTTTTACAACCCAAGGTGATAAAAATTGTGCCCAATCCGGTGTACGGTGAGTAGGCACATGACGTGTGGGGTATTAGGATCAACACGTCATGTGACATTTAAGGTGACATTTAATAAATAGAAAATATATTTAATAAAATAAACAATAATTCTAATTACATTTTCATAAAGGTCACCTAAATGCCACTCACGTAGGCCACTAGTATATGAGCACCTATTTACTCAATAAAGATGTTCAGTATTCAGCAGACTTTCTAGTATTCATTATCTACCCGAACGCCCCACATTACATGGCGACCCTGCCAGTGGAACTGCTCAGCAGTTCTGGTATCACCACCTTCGGAATCGTCTAAGTTGCGCCGCCCAGCCATCCAGCCAGCCAGCCAGCCACCCAGTCAACTAGTAAGCCAGCTAGCCAGCACCACTAAGCACAGCACTTGACCGCGTCGCGCAGCTACGACCCTGAACAACTATGGAACCGAGCACAGCTTCAGCCCAGTGCGGCAATACGATCACAGTAACAATAACGGTAAACACTGATGGACAGCCTACAAGAACAGCACAATGGACAAGGAAGCAGCCACATACCCGCCATCGACCCCAACCGCCAACCCCGCCAGTACAGCGTACTCAGCAACACCACCAAGCCAACACGTCAAGGAAGAAGAATAAAGGGCGAGCCACACGCCACATCCAAGCGACCATAACCACCAATAATACTACAATAGTAGACCAGGATGAAGACTGGACAAAGGTACCTACATAAAACTAAATAATCTTCTTTACACATTTTTTTTTCTCTCTTTCTCTCGAAAATTATCATTAAATATAGGTATGTAAGGAAAAGAAAGTTAAGTTGAGATTAAGTATTTAAACAGTTAAAATGTAAAAAATAATTACCTTATATACCTGAAACTATTATATTGTTACTATACTTATTATACAGCAGTAGTACTTTGTTTCAAATCAAGACGAGTTACAGTTCCTTCCACGTGGCTAACCTCTCACTATTAAATTTAAGCGCGTTATTTTAACACTTGAGTCCAATATTTGTAGTTAATCATTTATCATTACAACACAGTTTTTAAGGCCAAACGGTGGGCAGCCACTTTGTAACAGTTGAAATCAGCTCCACTGGTACTTCACCGGGTCGCAACAACGTAGGCATGAAACTGTTAATATTTAACCTCAGGGCGCCTTTACTGGGTTGTAATGTAAATGAAAAGAAGTAGAAATTCTGGAGAAAGTCTTTATTCACACTGGGTCACACAGCTACACTTTTATTGTCCACTGACGTTGAGTTAAAGTTCAAATTAAGTTTTTAACTAACCTGGATTGTTCCTAAAGCACTTGCGAACACTCTTTATTTATTACACATACGGAATCCACTACGCAGACGCCGATGCCTCCAGGAAGCAGGTCCAGGGTTAAGTGGTGACGTGGATGACCAGCTCGGACACCAGATGCCGGCCGGAGCTCATCCCTCGAAATCGTTGTCAGGTCAACCTAAGGATACAACAAGGCAAAACCCAGCTGTAGAACCAAAGAAATCTTGCAAAGCCAACGTGCTAGACATTTGAGGTTATATAACAGTACTTACAGTTTTGGGATTTTAAGTGTTCATGAATGCGACGACTCCTCCAGTTTTATAATTTATTTTTTTACATATTAACTAACGTTGAGGTAACTTTGAATGCCAGGAATGCGGCCTACAAATATCTTTTGGCTTCATTTTGAATTTAACTCCTACAACGTCCTTCCAGTCACCTCGCCGTTCGTATCGAAAAAGGCAGCATCCTCTGTGATGCGCCCCTATCACGGTTGCGGATTACACCTGAACTAATTACTTATCTAATTCGCTAAATTCGCTTGCGCACGAGTTGGGTTCATAGGTGAGCCTAATCGTTTTGTGAAGCACACAGAGAGGGCGTTCTTATCAATAACTAAATTTCTTTATATATTTTTTTTTTATGTATTTATCTTAAAGATTGTAATATTTATGTTACAACTTCAGTCCATAGACCGGTATACAATAGTCCCAATGCCTGCTGCGACCGGTTCATGGGTGTCCATTGTTGCGCCTGTGAACGGGTTCCAGCAGGCGTTCTACATGACATTAAAGCTCTCCAAAGGGCCGAGCTGAGCCGCTCACACCGGTGTTGCCCTTGAGCCATCCTAGATGTCGCTTTTTGTGGGGGCCCATCTTGTGAGGGCGAGTCACCGTCTGCCGGAAATAAAATTGCATACCGTTTTATTAGGCAGGCGTCCGGTTTTTTACCCCATAGCTCAGTTCTTAGTCCATCGCTTTCACCCAATAACCTAGTTCATTTTAGATTCCATCAACTCTCAATAGTCCTTACACCCTGGCGGGTGCTGCCTCTGCGTGCGTCCCATGACACGGGCAAGGGCAGCCTCCGCTCGGTGTACCCCTTACATTTCATTAAAGTGTCAAAAGGGCCTCTACGTGTTGGCTTCGGCTCCGCGCACGCCTCCCAAAGGTCCGGAACACCATTGTTCCGTGATGGGAAAGACATACAAAATAATAATTAATTAGTATTACATACGGCGAGGAACCGTTCTTAGCCGTCCCGGGGAACGGACGTTTATATCCTCAACGTGAACCCGTTTAAATTCAGATATATTGTTTCTCACGTACATTATGATTTTAAAAATACCGGGTGTGTGGCCTGTAACACGAACAAATAATTAAAACATAGATGTACTCCTCAAACGATGACATTTTTGTTCAACAACTTTTAAAAATTATGAAGTATTTAGAGTCCCTATTTTTCATACAAAATAAATACTAGTGGCTCTGTGAGCTGTAGACCTCGCGAGCAGAGTTTAAAACTGAATAAATGTATGGTTCCGTTGTTTTGAAGAATTTAGAGAATCTAATTTGACCATAAAAACTTAACTATCAATTGCTTACAAAATTCGGGAATTGGTTTAGATATGCGACCTGTAGAGTAGAACATATGGACATACGAAACAATTTTTGGCTAACAGGCCAATTCAAACTTACACTGATATCAGAAAGACATCTAACTGATGTCATTTAGGTATCGTGCATTTCACTCGTTCTTGTCCGTACATGTATTGGCGCAAGCGAGACGCACGATGACTACTAAATAACATGATAAAAATATCATCCCGATGTCAGTGTACGGTCGAAGTATACACGTCGCTATACTAATTGTATAGAAAAGTGGATAGAGTTAGACCAAGAAAAGTCTGCAGAGATTTTGACAGCACACGCAGTGCCAATGTTATTTGTGCCAGTGTCAAAATCTCTGCAGACTTTTCTTGGTCTAACTCTACCTATGTTAGGAAACCAACATTACCTTTGAATTAACCTGTAAACTGCAACTAAGAAGCTTCGTGCGCGAGTGTGGCCCATAATTTCCGAAAATCATTTTTTCTTCGAGGCAATTACTCCGTTCTCATATTTTGCGTTGCCCACAATTTCCCGAAATCATTCATTCTCGGTAGCAATTACTCCGTTCCCATATTTTCCCAATGGTTTTCTTCCGCAATCGCCTATTTTTAATATTTTTAAATTAATCTTTTCCTTATAGTTTTCGTTCTTTTAAATATCTAGGATAATATTTTCTTGTTACTGTATGTTAATAGTGTAGTAATTATATTTGTTACTTGTAGGTATTTCACATACAGCAAATATCAAAAACACTAAAATTAAAACATAATCTAAAAAACTACAAGTAAAAAACCAAACGCTGTCAGCCAATAGCTCTAACCATACCTATCTCTGGGAGCAGATTCGTTTTTAGGGTCATCAAAAAAAAAAATAACCCTAACCTACCTATCTCTGGGAGCAGTTTCGTTTTTAGGGTCATCAAAAAAAAATAAGCCTAACCTACCTATCTCTGGGAGCAGTTTCGTTTATAGGGTCATCAAAAAAAATAACCCTATCCTACCTATTTGAAAAAAACCTGGTTATTTTTACCACTAGCATTAAAAAAAAGAGAAAATGTGGAGATAGAGAATATTTAGTTAGTGAAAAAAAAACCTACTGGTTATTTTAACTACTGGGATTAAAAAGAAAAGGGAATAAATTGAGAAAAGAAGGAAAAAATGTACACGAAAAATTTAATAAAGCGAAGAAATTCCACTGGGAAAAAATGAGAACGGAGTAATTGCCTCGAAGAAAAAATTATTTGCGGAAATTATGGGCCATTTTAGCGAGGCGATCCAAACGCAACGTACGAGCAACCTACAGCTAGTTCCCTGAGCCCAAGGTCGACCACTACCCTAGGCAATGTTAACCCCTGCGATTTATGGATGGTGACCGCCCATGCTATAAACGTAAGTGGAAATTGACTCCTGGAACAGCCATGCCCTTGAACTAAAACCGCTAAAAAATATTCAAACAAAAAATCAAACGAATACGCTTACCTCGCGCTTCGCGCTCGCTTGATCAATCAGCAATACGGTGTTTAAGTGCAAAAAAAAAATAAAAAAAATTGCATTTATTGGGGATCGAACCGGGTACCTATTCCCATATCCTTGCTTGTAAGCGTCTTTCCAACTGCGCTATGATAGCATTTAGATGAGCTGACGAAATTTGGTTACTTATTCTCGAGTAAGAATTTAAATATCTAATCTAAAGAGAATAAAGTGTATAGGGGACGTCCATGAACTATAGGGGGCAGCACAGGAGCCGTCAGATCTTTGGCGCGAAGCGTAGATGTGTAGTTTATGATTCCGATGTAGCCCACGAGATGGCAGAACCTACTATGCACAAGGAAACGTACTTACGAGAACGGTAGATGGTAGCACTTGCTTTGGCAATGTACATGTGCACATATGTTTCCGATTCAGGCCACAAGATGGCAGGCCCTCCAACGCGCACGGTCCCTATAGTGGGCGTGCGTGAACTATAGGGGGTAGCATAGGAGCCGTCAGATTTTTGGCGTGAGGCGTAAATGTGACGTTTATGCTTCCGATGTAGCCCACAAGATGACAGAACCTACTATGCATAAGGAAACGTACCTACAAGAACGGTAGATGGTAGAACTTGTTTTGGCAATGTACATGTTTCCGATTCAGGCCACAAGATGGCAGACCCTCCAACGCGCACGGTCCCTATATGTAGTAGAGGGTTATTGTCATACTAAATTTTGTAGTCACAGTAAATTTACTGCCATCTTTCGATACAGGATTAAAATGAAAATGAAAAAAAAAATATCAATAAATGTATATATGTATGGATAAATGATTTTTTTTATTTTTAGAACGCCATATGATTTTGACCTATGTTCTTTTACTGATATGAGTAAAAATTGTTAAATATAAAATGGTGTCGCCATCTAGACGAGCATAGGCCAAAGGTATGGCGCCGTATATTCAAGAATCAAATTTTCTTTAAAGCGCAAAAAGCCATCATCTGTTGCAAAAAATAAACGAATGCGCTTAGCCCGCGCTTGATAAATAAAAAATACGATTTTTTTCATTTTTTCAAAATAAAAAAATAAAATAAAAAACAACAATTGATACGAAATTTAAGTATAAAAAAATACAAAAAGTTATGTAGCAGCATACAATTACTGGGGATGGAACCAGGGACCTCCCTATGCAAACAAAAAAAGCGAACGTTTGCAAAATGCGCCATGATAGTTCTTACTAAAGCTGACGAAATTTAGCTACTCATTCTCAAGTAAAAACTAAATATCTAAATACCGCCGAAACCAGTGATACAAATTTTCTGAATTTTTGGCCATTTAATCTATATACATATATCAAAAAGAAAAAACTCTTATGATATCGATACGACTATTTGTTTAGGCGACAGGTATCACGACTCCGCCATTTTTAAAAATTTCCAAAAACCGGATTGACAAAATAATTTTATTTAGTCAGAATCTGGTCACAAAATTTCATGAGAATCGGTTAAGAATTGCGACCTGTAGAGGAGAACATCCGGAAATACAAAACTAAATATCTAAATACCGCCTAAACCAGCGATAATTTTTTTCTGCATTTTTTGCTATTATCTCTGTAAACATGTCTCAAAAAGAAAAAACTCTTATGATATCGATACGACTATTTGTTTAGGCGCCAGGTATCATGACTCCGCCATTTTTAAAAATTTCCAAAAACCGGATTGACAAAAAAAAATTATTTAGTCATAGAATCTGGTCACAAAATTTCATGAGAATCGGTTAAGAATTGCGACCTGTAGAGGAGAACAGAGTTTTTTCTTTTTGAGACATGTTTACAGAGTTAATAGCAAAAAAAGCAGAAAAAAATTATCGCTGGTTTAGGCGGTATTTAGATATTTAGTTTTGTATTTCCGGATGTTCTCCTCTACAGGTCGCAATTCTTAACCGATTCTCATGAAATTTTGTGACCAGATTCTATGACTAAATAAATTTTTTTTGTAATCCGGTTTTTGGAAATTTTTAAAAATGGCGGAGTCGTGATACCTGTCGCCTAAACAAATAGTCGTATCGATATCATAAGAGTTTTTTCTTTTTGATATATGTATATAGATTAAATGGCCAAAAATTCAGAAAATTTGTATCACTGGTGTTATATATGTAATATGGGGTAGACCTAAGTTTACATGCGCCGACTAGAGGGTAGTCAAACATTTCTGTATGTCAGTTTGTCAGTTCTGAATTACACACGATTGAGCTAGCCCGGTGTTTCATTGCTGCTCCTGGATATACCTGAAGGCCCCTTCTAGTACATAATAATCTGGCGACGAGTCGTGATCGAATCAGCGAGTGCGCGAACGTAGTTGAGTGACTTGAGTGATATCTTGTGCGAACAGAATGGCAAAAATGTCGGTTGACAAGATGGACGCGTTTGATCGGAACAAAGATAATTGGGCGACGTATATAGACAGGCTGGAACAGTATTTTATAGTAAATGATGTGCAAGATGACCGCAAAGTACCATTATTAATTACCGCGATGGGAGCAGATAGCTACGATTTATTAGTGACCTTGTGTACTCCGACTAAGCCATCAGAAAAAACCTACAATGAACTTGTCAAACTTATGTCAAGTCATCTGCAGCCGCGGCCGAGTGTTTTAGCGGAAAGATATAAATTTCGTCAACGCAAGCAGTCGAAAAATGAATCGATAGCGGATTTTATTGCGGACTTGCAAAAGCTAACTAAATATTGTGAGTTTGGTACGTGGTTGGATGACAGCTTGCGAGATCAATTTGTGTGTGGATTGTATAATGAGACTATTCGAATGCGGTTATTTACGGAAAAAGACCTGAAGTTTGCTAAGGCTAAGGGATTAGCAATAGCGATGGAGGCAGCAGAGGTTAATGCGGCAGCGGTAGAAAGTCGAGGTCGGTCATCAGGAAATGACGCCACGACGCCATGTTTTTCTATAAGCAACGACAAGCATTAAAATTTCAAGACGCCATTACGGAACACACGAAGTTATCCGAAAAGCGACGAGCAAACCAAAGTAGTTCGCAACGAAGTTAACCGATGGAGGCCGAACGGACAGCGGCCGAACAATAGTTACCGGGGACCTGTGACGTCGAGATCAGCTGACGGCAACCGCGCGCAAGTAGGTCAAGGACAAGGGACGTGCTCAGCGTGTGGTGGTGCGCATGCGGCTCAGACGTGCAAATTTCGACTTTATGTATGCCGTGTTTGTAATCAAGACGGACACTTGAAAAAATGTGCCCGAGGTTGACGAAAGTTAACTACGTTGAGGATGAGTATTCGGAAGAGGAAACATATGACTTAGAGGTAAATCTTTCCTTTGTAAAAGAAGATAATTTCAGTAAATATAAACCCTATTATGTGACCCTAAATGTTAACAATCACGATATTAAGATGGAGATTGACACGGGTAGTGCTATAAGTTGTATTAGTCCAAAAGTTTATGAAAAATATTTTTCTAATTGTGAGCTTAAACCGGGTCACCTAATATTAAGATATTATTCGGGGGAGAAAGTTCGTCCGTTGGGTAGATTGAAGCCACTAATTAAGTATAAGGATCGCTCAATGCCGCTCGATTTGTTTGTTATAGAGGATGGTAAAACTAATTTACTAGGCAGACAATGGTCAGTTGAGTTAGGAATTATTAAGGTTTCGTTCGAGTCAGACTTGATTAATTATGTAAAAACATCGAGAGATTTTAATTTGTCAAATTTCAGTTCCAGGTTTAAGAGTGTGTTCTCGGAGGGCCTGGGGAGGTACAACGGCGGGCTAGTGTCACTGCGAGTGCGGTCGGACGCGCATCCCGTGTTTCTACGCGCGCGCCCCCTGGCGTACGCGCTGCGCGAGCCGGTGGAGCGCGAGCTGGAGCGGCTGGGGCGCGACGGCGTCATCACGCCCGTCGAGACCTCCGAGTGGGCGACACCTATCGTACCGGTGGTCAAGTCTGACGGAACTATACGCATCTGCGGAGATTACAAGATAAGTCTTAATAAACATTTAGATGTGGACCGTTTTCCTTTGCCTAGGGTCGAAGATTTGTTTACAAAATTGCATGGAGGTCAAAATTTTAGTAAAATTGACCTCTCTCAAGCATATGCACAATTGGTGCTGGATGATACTGCCAAATACACTGTGATTAATACGCACAAAGGTTTATTTAAATACAACCGGTTGATTTACGGTTTATCCTCGAGTTTTCCAAAGGATTCTAGAACAGATGTTTGCAGATTTGCCGAAAGTGGGTGTGTTCCTAGACGACGTAGTCATTACGGGCGAAAATGACAAGGAACACATAGAAAACCTTTATAGAGTGTTTGAAAGGCTCGAGAAATACGGTTTAAAGATTAAAAAAGATAAATGTTCTTTCCTGGCCAATTCAATTACCTATTTAGGTTATGTAGTCGATAAAGAAGGACTCCACACCTGTCCCAAGAAGGTTAGGGATATTTTGAATGTAACAACGCCTAGTAACGTGTCCGAGTTACGTTCTTTTCTTGGAATGGCGATGTACTTTGTGAGAAATATTAGCACAATACTGACACCCTTATATGAGTTGCTAAAAAAAAATGTTAAATTTGAGTGGTCGCAGTCTTGTCAGGAAGCTTTAAATAAGGTTAAACGATTGTTGGCTTCCAGTGAGGTGCTGGCCCACTACTCGCCAGACCTCCCACTGATTCTGACGACAGATGCGAGCAGCGTGGGCGTGGCCGCCGTGATATCGCATGCATGGCCGGACGGTACGGAGCGCCCCATAGCCTACGCTTCGAGAGTATTGAACAGCGCGGAGAAGGCATACTCACAAATAGAACGAGAGGGACTTGCCATTATTTATGGAGTAAAGAAATTCCACCAATACTTGTACGGCCGCAGATTCATTTTGAGGACCGACCACAAGCCGTTGGTGACGATCTTCGGAGACAAAGCCGGGATACCGGTGATGGCGGCCAGTCGCATGCAGAGATGGGCAATTATTTTAGGCGGCTATCAATATGATATTGAGTATGTACACACTACTAAAAATGGAGCTGACGCCCTCTCTCGACTACCGCCGCACAGGCCCGATAGTAATCAGACCAGTGAGGAAATAACATATCTGAATTTCGTACAAAACTTTTTGCCCCTTACCAGCCAGGACGTCCAGAAAGCGACGGAGAAAAATATTATTTTAAGGCAAGTACTTACATACATTAGAGGAGGGTGGCCAGCATCTTCTACTAGCGAAGAATTAAAACCATTTTTCTCCAGAAGGCACGAACTGTATGTCGAAGGTGGCTATGTAATGTGGGGTTATCGTATGGTAATTCCAGAAAACTTAAGAGCCAATATTTTAAAGGAATTACACAGCAGTCACCAAGGTATGGTCAAGATGAAGAGTGTTGCTCGTAGTTTCGTTTGGTGGCCAAATATCGATAGTGATATAGAAGCGATGAGTCGAAACTGCGCTATTTGCGCTGTGGAGGCTTGTGCACCACCCCGAGTTAAATCTCAACCCTGGCCGTACTACTCGGAGCCCTGGAGTAGGCTTCATGTGGACTTTCTGGGACCTTATGAAGGTAGGACTTTTTTTTATTTTGATCGACTCAACCACCAAATGGATTGAGGCTTTCGTAATGACCAGGACAACAGCAAAGGCAGTAATTAAGGTGTTGCGGGAGACTTTTGCGAGGTTCGGACTGCCAAAGGAAGTCGTGTCAGATAACGGACCGCCGTTCACAAGTCAAGAGATGGATGAATTTATGAGATTAAATGGAATAACACATACATTTACAGCACCATATCACCCAAGTTTTAACGGGGCCGCAGAAGGTGCAGTTAAGTTGTGTAAAAGAGCTATAAAAAAAGCTATAAGAGAAAATCGAGACATAGAGGAGACATTACAAACTTTCTTACTGAATTACCGTAACTGTGAGCAAGGTACTACGGGAGAAACTCCAGCTATGTTACTACAGAAACGACGACTTCGTTCTAGATTGGACCAATTAAAGCCTACCTGCGCAGTTGAAAAGAGAGTCCATCGCGCTCAACATAAACAGATCGAATCAGCAGGAGGTATTTTACCTAATCAAATGGACGAAGGGGACCCAGTATGGGTACAAGAATTTAACGCGAGGGATAAGTGGGTACCGGGAACAGTATCAAAAGTAACGGGTTCTCGTAATTACGTAGTGACAAAGGAAAATGGTACCACATGTAGTAGACACTTAGATCAATTAAAGTCGCGATATGCGTATTGTTTGCCAAGCTCTAGTCCGTCAGATAGCACCCCGCAGGTGTCACCCTTGCGCGCGTCGGTGCCGCCGCCGCGCTCCCCGGCCGCGCCCGCCCCCGCGCCGCCGGCGCCCGCGCCCGCGCCGCTAGCGCCACCTGCCGCGCCCGCATTGACACTAGCCCCGGCCCCAGAATTGAAACGCATTAGAAAACCACCAGTGCGTTTTGGTTTCGAAATAGATTAAATTAAATAACGCTAAGCTGTTAATATTTAATAATTATTGTATACTTTGTTTTTCTTTATATACCTAGTTAGTACCGTAAACCGGGGTTACTTTGATTTGCGGGTCGACTTTGATAACAACTTCCCTCCGCTACTAAAGTGCTTGTTTTAACGAATTGAAAAATACCTTCGCAGTTATTTTTTCTTTTTTGGCAATACTGATAGTTGCTTAACCGCATAGTAATCGGATGCGAGTGTAATTATTAATATTTCGTGTAGAAAAAAAATATTAATGGCGGGTACGCTTTTCTACCTGGTTTTCTTGGTTGAAAAACTTTGACTGTATTTGTGCCAAATGTATTAAACATGTAATTTTATAGTGTCTTAGGTTAATCAGTGTTTATTCGTGAGTTTATAAAAAAATACCCGAATTCGACAACCTACACATGCGCACGTAGCCGGGGAATCCATGGGTCGGGGTGTCTTTGGTCACTTATACGTGGTGAAATTGATCAAAATATGAAAGTAACACCATGAATTATTTTGGCAGCATACGATTTTTTAATGTATATTTTTCAATAGTTATATAATAAATAAGTATCGTTTGAGTCAGTGCAAGAGGAAGAGGATGTAAAATTATAAGTTTGTATGTAGGAGTTGATCTTCGCAACTGCTTATCTGATTTAAAACACTCTTTTACCCTTTTATTGTATGGAATTAACTTTCTGGGTGGAAATTGGCTATATTTTATCCTGCGGCTTTGATTTAGGTTTTTTATCATACGTGCATGAGGCCACCAGCCCACCAGGGTATTAATTCTACAATAAATAATAATGCATATTCTTTTATAGAAACAATGCCAGAGATTACAAAAAAAAATCGAGACTACAAAAAATACCAAGAAGATCAACTCAATGATGCACTTGAAAAAATAGTGGCGGGCTTAAAATCTATTCGTGCGCCATGGAAAGCATACAATATTTTATATAGAACTTTATACAATAAGTATAAAGGCAACATATCAAAGGCACAGACCAAATTTACTGAAACGGAAAAGCTTGCAATTCAAAAATCTGTTGCTAAGTGCGATGATAAGTTAAACCCCTACGTTATTTATAGTAAATGATCTAATAAGCGCTTAAAGTTATTAATTTGTATCATTTGGTATGTTATCAAAGTAACCCCACACCTTAAAAATATATATAACTTAAAAAGTACTTAACAAATTTTTATTTTTTATTTTTTACGGGCTTATTAGCGGGTCTACTTTAGATTGTCAGCAAAAAAAGTAGTGGTTTCAAAGTAACCCCATTCTCAATATAACTTTGATCACGTTGTTTTTATTTTTTTCTGAAAAAATTATAAGTCCTAATTTTTTTTTATTTGGCAGGCTGAAAGAAGAGAAAAAACCGATTATTATACTTTTATTTCATATTTTTACGTATATTAGGATCGTCAAAAACTGGTCCCAAACTCTAAAATTGATCAAAGTATCCCCGGTTTACGGTAGTACATACTTAAGACAAACTTATTATGTTATTAAAATTAAATACTTTTCTCTTAGGGAGTTACCGCTGTTAACTGTATTGTTTAAATAAGTTAATGTTTAAGATTAGTAGTATAAATTAAGAAGGGGGGTGTTATATATGTAATATGGGGTAGACCTTAGTTTACATGCGCCGACTAGAGGGTAGTCAAACATTTCTGTATGTCAGTTTGTCAGTTCTGAATTACACACGATTGAGCTAGCCCGGTGTTTCATTGCTGCTCCTGGATATACCTGAAGGCCCCTTCTAGTTACATACATAATAACTGGTTTCGGCGGTATTTAGATATTTAGTTTTTACTTGAGAATGAGTAGCTAAATTTCGTCAGCTTTAGTAAGAACTATCATGGCGCATTTTGCAAACGTTCGCTTTTTTTGTTTGCATAGGGAGGTCCCTGGTTCCATCCCCAGTAATTGTATGCTGCTACATAACTTTTTGTATTTTTTTATACTTAAATTTCGTATCAATTGTTGTTTTTTATTTTATTTTTTTATTTTGAAAAAATGAAAAAAATCGTATTTTTTATTTATCAAGCGCGGGCTAAGCGCATTCGTTTATTTTTTGCAACAGATGATGGCTTTTTGCGCTTTAAAGAAAATTTGATTCTTGAATATACGGCGCCATACCTTTGGCCTATGCTCGTCTAGATGGCGACACCATTTTATATTTAACAATTTTTACTCATATCAGTAAAAGAACATGGGTCAAAATCATATGGCGTTCTAAAAATAAAAAAAATCATTTATCCATACATATATACATTTATTGATATTTTTTTTTTTCATTTTCATTTTAATCCTGTATCGAAAGATGGCAGTAAATTTACTGTGACTACAAAATTTAGTATGACAATAACCCTCTACTACATATAGGGACCGTGCGCGTTGGAGGGTCTGCCATCTTGTGGCCTGAATCGGAAACATGTACATTGCCAAAACAAGTTCTACCATCTACCGTTCTTGTAGGTACGTTTCCTTATGCATAGTAGGTTCTGTCATCTTGTGGGCTACATCGGAAGCATAAACGTCACATTTACGCCTCACGCCAAAAATCTGACGGCTCCTATGCTACCCCCTATAGTTCACGCACGCCCACTATAGGGACCGTGCGCGTTGGAGGGCCTGCCATCTTGTGGCCTGAATCGGAAACATATGTGCACATGTACATTGCCAAAGCAAGTGCTACCATCTACCGTTCTCGTAAGTACGTTTCCTTGTGCATTGTAGGTTCTGCCATCTCGTGGGCTACATCGGAATCATAAACTACACATCTACGCTTCGCGCCAAAGATCTGACGGCTCCTGTGCTGCCCCCTATAGTTCATGGACGTCCCCTATACACTTTATTCTCTTTAGATTAGATATTTAAATTCTTACTCGAGAATAAGTAACCAAATTTCGTCAGCTCATCTAAATGCTATCATAGCGCAGTTGGAAAGACGCTTACAAGCAAGGATATGGGAATAGGTACCCGGTTCGATCCCCAATAAATGCAATTTTTTTTATTTATTTTTTGCACTTAAACATCGTATGCTGATTGATCAAGCGAGCGCGAAGCGCGAGGTAAGCGTATTCGTTTGATTTTTTGTTTGAATATTTTTTTAGCGGTTTTAGTTCAAGGGCATGGCTGTTCCAGGAGTCAATTTCCACTTACGTTTATAGCATGGGCGGTCACCATCCATAAATCGCAGGGGTTAACATTGCCTAGGGTAGTGGTCGACCTTGGGCTCAGGGAACTAGCTGTAGGTTGCTCGTACGTTGCGCTTTCCCGGGCTCAAAGTCTAACTAACAATAATGTTAGTTAGACTTTGAGCCTTTTAATTTGGATCGCCTCGCTAAAATGGCCCATAATTTCCGCAAATAATTTTTTCTTCGAGGCAATTACTCCGTTCTCATTTTTTCCCAGTGGAATTTCTTCGCTTTATTTAATTTTTCGTGTACATTTTTTCCTTCTTTTCTCAATTTATTCCCTTTTCTTTTTAATCCCAGTAGTTAAAATAACCAGTAGGTTTTTTTTTCACTAACTAAATATTCTCTATCTCCACATTTTCTCTTTTTTTTAATGCTAGTGGTAAAAATAACCAGGTTTTTTTCAAATAGGTAAGTTAGGGTTATTTTTTTTGATGACCCTATAAACGAAACTGCTCCCAGAGATAGGTACGTTAGGCCTTGTTTGAATCAAAATGCGATTAGATTTATATAATAATCAACTTTTATTGAAAGCTAATTTTAAAAGCTACTACATCAGTTATGGCACAGAATGAAGAGAGCGCTGACCGCGCGTCAAAGACAAACTTATTCTAAAATGTTGCAAGCAACAAATATTAACACTAAAGTTAAGTATACAATATTTTATAAGCTATGTTCAGACTTGTCCTGAACATAATTGGGCCGGGCGAGTTGAGTTAAATTTAGATTTACAGATCAAAGACAAGAATTTAACGAGACAGACAATATTTAGTCAAGAGGTAAAGGACACAGCTTAGTAATAGGTCTGACATACAATTTGTCCCCCATTTTCACCTCGGCCACTCTGACTCTACCATCCTTTCCAGGAAATATCTTAACTATGCGGCCCATTGGCCAACACAACGGGGCAGTGTTTACATTTTTGACAAGAACTAAATCACCTATTTTTAAATTTGGTAGGTCATGCTTCCACTTGGGACGACTTTGCAACTGACAGAGGTAGTCTTTAGACCACGTCTTCCAGAAATCCTGCTTTAATCTAGTAACAATGCCCCAAAACTTTCTTAATCGATTAACTGGAACTTCAGTTAAATCAACATCTGGGTAACTTGTTATTGCCGTACCAATAAGAAAATGACCTGGTGTCAAGTATTTACCCTCATTAGGATCCAAGGATAGCAAGGGTCTCGAGTTCAAGATCCCTTCAAATTGAACGATCGCCGAATAAAGTTCCTCAAAAGTTAAACAATGATTTCCAACCACACGTTTTAAATGGAATTTGACACTCTTGACTCCGGCTTCCCAGAGGCCTCCAAATTGAGGCGCATAGCTTGGTATAAACTTGAATGAAATATATTTCTTATTACAATATCGATACACAGAATCTCTATGTTCATTTGAACATTGTAAATCATACAATTCTTTGAGCTGGTTTGCAGCACCTTTAAAAGTTTTAGCATTATCACAATAAATAACAGTGGGCATGCCACGTCTAGATATGAAACGATCGAGACATGCTAGAAAGGTTTCAGTTGTAAGGTTCGACACTAACTCTACATGTATTGCCTTTGTAGCAAAACATACAAAAAGGGCAATATAGCTTTTTGTAACAAGAGGTCTTCGTATTCTAGCAACTTTCGTGCTAAATGGACCACAAAAATCAATTCCAACATACTGGAAAGCTCTACTAGCTGTAATCCTCTCTACTGGCAAAGAACCCATCAACTGCTTTGCAGCTTCAGCCTTCAGACGCAAGCATGTAACACACTTGTTTACTACTTTCTTTACTTCCCTAATACCATTAATTATCCAATATTTTTGAGCTAGAGAACTCAGAACAGCTCTGGCACCCAAATGCAAAAGACGCAGGTGCTCCGTTTAATCAATAATGAAGTAAAAAATGACCCTTTCGGGAGAATTGGCGGATGCTTTCTAGCTTGCGAAATGTCTGCATTTTGCAGCCTGCCGCCCACGCGAAGGACACCACGCTGGTCCACGAAAGGATGTAAATCTGCTATCCCTGATTTAAGAGACCTACCTGACAGCAATGTTTCGATTTCGTTAGAAAAATGTTTCCTTTGCACATTTTTTATAATGACAATTAATGCTTCTTGAAGCTCTTTAGGGGTTAGCAATGTAGAGTCATATTGATGACCTGACTTAGAAGCATTTTTATAAAAGCGATAAATATACGCTATAACATTTTGAAGCCTATGTAGACTAGAATATTTTTCAAAGAGATGCTCGAATGAATCATCCCGCTGACTAACATTGCAAGATAAACCTTCGTTAATATTAATATCAAAATGCTTATCATGCAAGGACTGACTGAGAGCCTTGTTATCAAATGCAGGGTGCACATAATCCCCATGTGACAAATATTCAGGTCCGTGCCACCACAATTGCTTTCCTTGCAAGCTTTGGGGCTCCACTCCGCGGGAAATTAAATCCGCGGGATTATCGCATGACTTTACATAGGACCACTGATCATGGTTTGTGAGTTCCAGAATTTTCTTCACCCTATTATTAACATAAGTATTGACTTTTGTTTTTGTAGACTTAAGCCAGCACAAAACTATTTGTGAGTCACTGTATAAATATGTATTATGCGCAAATCTAGCTTTTAGCTTTTCGCTGACTCTAGATGCCAGCTGCGCCAATAGTAGAGCGCTGTTTAGTTCCAGCTGTGGTATAGTAAGGCTTTTAGCCAGTGGGGCCACTTTTGACTTGGCACAAAGCAATTTCGACTCTACAACTCCGTCTGATTTAAAAACTCTTACATAAATGCAACAACCGAAAGCTTTGAAAGACGCATCTGCATAACCCACTAACTCTACCAACATACATTCGTGACTATGCACTAGCCTAGGCAAGGAGACTCTACCCATCATTTTTAAATTAGCAAGAAATGTTTTCCATGCCTTAAGTTCAGCATCTGGTAAAGCTGTGTCCCAGCCCAAGGGCATAGACCACAAAAGCTGCATAAATATTTTAGCTGAAACTATTATAGGAGCTATGAGACCTAAAGGATCATAACATTTTCCAATAAATGAAAGAACTGTTCTTTTAGTATGATTGGTATCCTCATCATAGGGGGGACACTCAAATGTTAAGCTGTCTGAAGTAATATCGTACTTCAGACCTAAAGTTTTTATCACATTACTTGAATCTAAGTTTATTTGCTCAAAGTACTTCAAATTTTCTGGCAAATCGTCCAGAACAGCTGGGTAGCTAGAGCACCATTTATGTAATTTAAAATTACCTAATTTAAATAACTCAATCAACTCATTTTTAAGTTGGTAAAGATCATTGATATCATCTGAACCAGCTATGACATCATCTACATATGTATTATTCAAAATGGCTTGAGACGCAAGCGGGTAATCATGTCCAAATAATTTTACAAGCTCTACCAAACACCTAGTAGCTAGAAATGTAGAGCTCTTTAAGCCATATGTAACTGTCTGAAGCTGAAGGCAGCGGATGGGCTGGCCAGGACTATCCCGCCAGAGGATATTTTGAAGGCATCTATGTTCCGGGCTGACCAAAATGCACCTAAACATTTTTTGAACATCACATATCAAGGTGAATAAATAGGTCCGAAACAAAATTAATATGTCAAAGAGCTCACCCTGCACCACAGGTCCATTCAGCATGACATCATTGACAGACAGCTTATTTTTGGATTTCATGCTTCCGTCCATCACGATACGAAGCTTTGTACTTTTGCTGGCCTCGTTGAAAACAGGATGATGTGCTAGAAAGCTTACTGGTCTATTCAACATATCGTAAGAGTTAATATTGACCTCCCTAGCATGTCCCAATTCAACATATTCATCAATGAATTTTTTATACTGCTCTAGCAACTCTACATTTTTCATTAACTTTCTCTCTATCGAGTAAAATCTTTGTAAGGCAGCCGAAAAGGAGTTACCCAAATTTAGTTCACCTAAGGGCTGTTTAAGGGGAATGTCCACCTGAAATGTGTTATTATTTAAAGTAACTGACTCCTGAAATATTTTTTCAGCCTTTTCATATTCATCAGAAACCTTTTGTTGGGGTTCTGGCACCTTTTCGGCTAGCCAAAATTGATTCATAACATTTTCTAATTTTGTGCTGTCACTAACAGCAAAATTTGTTACTAAAGCAGTGTTTGAGATATTGCCAGATTGGTTTATCTTGCCACCAACAACATAGCCAAATACGGTGCTTTGCAAGACAAGCCCCTCAGGCAATTTGATACAATCATTTAATAATGATTCAAAATAAATATCACTTGCTAATAGCAATGAAATTTCTGATGGTGCATTAAAGTTTTCGTCAGAAAGTTTGACATGGCTTGGAAATTTCAGATTTGAACAATCAATATATTGTGGTGGCAAATGTGCCGTTACATCATCAACAACATGACAGTCAACATTAAATTTAACGTCTTCATATTGACAAGACCCCACAGGAATAATTACTGACCTATCCATAACAGAGGTCTGTTTATTGACACCAATTATATTTACACATTCTGCCTCAGTGGCAAAACCTAGCCTTTCTACAAGAGAAGTTGCGGCAAAAGATTCACTTGAGGCGGTGTCAAGCAATGCACGGCAGTAAACATCCCGGCCAAATTTATCAACAATTTTTACCTTCACTGTAGGTAATACTTTTTTATAAGATGCCTTCTTGACACATGTCAAAACAATAGATGCCGCCGCTGGTTGCTTGACATCTGAAGCATCCTCAGTATGCAAAAGGGTATTATGATGGCCTTTACATAATTGACATTTAAACTTGTACTTACAAGGTTTATCTGAGTGTGAGTTTATACAAACTGTACACAGCTTCTTCTCTTGCACAAAAGCCAAGCGGTCCTCGACGGAGGCTTCCTGAAATTTCACACAATTATAGATTGCATGGCCAGGTTTAGTACAAAATTTACAACCAGGTAATGATGCTACAACATTAGCAACCTTGGGGTAAGATTTGAATTTAGGAGTACCTACATTCTCATTTAGGGTAACCTTTTGAGGCAAACTATCCTCTAGCGCCATAGCACGCCTTTCTAAAAATTCAATAAACTCCGACATTGTTGGAAGAATTTGTGGGTCTCTCTCTAAGTGGAAAGCCCGGCTAGTATATTGATCTAGCTTCCTGCATAATATTGATTGAGCAACATATCCCATTTATCAACAGGTTCCTTTAAGTTTTTAAGTGCATGCAGCTGCTGCTGCACTTGTGATACAAATGACCTTATAGAGGCCGCAGTTCCCTTAGCCATGCATGGGATGTCTAAGATAACATGTATATGGCTTATGATAAGCCTGGACTTATTGTCATAACGCTTTTTTAATAACTCTAATGCCTCTGGATATGAGGCGTTGACTAAAGGCAAATTTACTATGACAGATAGCGCTTCATCAGACAAAAACTTTCTCAAGTAAAACAACTTCTGTACATCTGATAATGTTTTGTTTTTATCAATCACTGCTATGAACATTTCATAAAAGGGTTTGAATAGGGTAAAGTCCTTACCATTGTACACTGGTATATCAACATGGGGCAACTTCGAAGAAGAAACTCCAGCAACTTGAACTGTATCTGACCCTCGTAGAGACCTGAGAGTCTCATTAATCTTAGCCATCGTGCTAAAGTAGCGGTTCTCAAAGTCACCTGCATCCTCTGTGTCCTTGTCATCAAGGTTCAATATATCAAGTTGGATTGCCTCATAATCTTTGAGGGACGAGGCTAGTTTTTCCTTACGAGCCTCCAAGGACTCCAACGAGGCGGAATTTAAACTATTGGGGTCGTTAACAAACTGCTCGATGCGAGTCATAGACGCCTTGACTTGGCCGCGCATAATCTTTAACTTCTTAAGCTCCGCCATTGCCGTATTTCACAAAACAAACGCTCAATACCACTGGAAACACTATTTAAGCACAAACCCGCACTTTCGTACCAGAATTTGTTAAAAATTGCAGTTAAAAACTATAATAACTGTATGTTTATGCAGTACACAAATCGTGAAGAAAAATTCGATTGACAGACGTCACTGTTGACAGCTATTTGTCACTTTTACCGCCAACTCTAAAAGGGCAGTCTCACACGCACCGATGATGACGTTCCGTACTACCAACCTTACAATCTAGTCCCACCTGAGTTGACAATCTGTCAAAGTGTTCTCGATGTACCGCTCATACAAATCTGCCGGTACTTGCACAAAAATTCCTTTGTGCCGGCGAACTGGAACTTTCGCGATGATGGTTGCAGCACGGCGATAAATGATTTCGGGTTAATATCAACCGAAATCACGATGATAAATTCGTCCAAGCTATGGGTTGGACGAGGTTGCGGCGGGCGACGACAAGATATAGCAAGTCACCTTCGCCCTGCCAGCAAGCGATCTTCGTAGTATAACCACTAAACCACTGATTCTAAACTTTTTGAAAAGCTCGAAGGACCAACAATCGCATGTTTGAATCAAAATGCGATTAGATTTATATAATAATCAACTTTTATTGAAAGCTAATTTTAAAAGCTACTACATCAGTTATGGCACAGAATGAAGAGAGCGCTGACCGCGCGTCAAAGACAAACTTATTCTAAAATGTTGCAAGCAACAAATATTAACACTAAAGTTAAGTATACAATATTTTATAAGCTATGTTCAGACTTGTCCTGAACAGGCCTATTTTTTTTTGATGACCCTAAAAACGAAACTGCTCCCAGAGATAGGTAGGTCAGGGTTATTTTTTTTTTGATGACCCTAAAAACGAATCTGCTCCCAGAGATAGGTATGGTTAGAGCTATTGGCTGACAGCGTTTGGTTTTTTACTTGTAGTTTTTTAGATTACGTTTTAATTTTAGTGTTTTTGATATTTGTTGTATGTGAAATACCTACAAGTAACAAATATAATTACTACACTATTAACATACAGTAACAAGAAAATATTATCCTAGATATTTAAAAGAACGAAAACTATAAGGAAAAGATTAATTTAAAAATATTAAAAATAGGCGATTGCGGAAGAAAACCATTGGGAAAATATGGGAACGGAGTAATTGCTACCGAGAATGAATGATTTCGGGAAATTGTGGGCAACGCAAAATATGAGAACGGAGTAATTGCCTCGAAGAAAAAATGATTTTCGGAAATTATGGGCCGCACTCGCGCACGAAGCTTCTTAGTTGCAGTTTACAGGTTAATTCAAAGGTAATGTTGGTTTCCTAACATAGGTAGAGTTAGACCAAGAAAAGTCTGCAGAGATTTTGACACTGGCACAAATAACATTGGCACTGCGTGTGCTGTCAAAATCTCTGCAGACTTTTCTTGGTCTAACTCTATCCACTTTTCTATACAATTAGTATAGCGACGTGTATACTTAAGGGGCATCGACCGTACACTGACATCGGGATGATATTTTTATCATGTTATTTAGTAGTCATCGTGCGTCTCGCTTGCGCCAATACATGTACGGACAAGAACGAGTGAAATGCACGATAACTAAATGACATCAGTTAGATGTCTTTCTGATATCAGTGTAAGTTTGAATTGGCCTGTTAGCCAAAACTTGTTTCGTATGTCCATATGTTCTACTCTACAGGTCGCATATCTAAACCAATTCCCGAATTTTGTAAGCAATTGATAGTTAAGTTTTTATGGTCAAATTAGATTCTCTAAATTCTTCAAAACAACGGAACCATACATTTATTCAGTTTTAAACTCTGCTCGCGAGGTCTACAGCTCACAGAGCCACTAGTATTAAACGCTATAATCACAAAAGTTATAAAAATTGATGAGTATAACATTCAAAGGTAATATCAATAATTATTCAGAAATATTTTAAGGCATATAGTTTATCGGACTAATGGTCGTTAATCATATCGTTTTAATGACTTCCCTTTGTTTCCCATAAACTTACTGTTTCGAATTTCGATAGTCAGAAAATGATATCCTCTAATATTCTAATATTTAGGTGCTATAATATTAAACATGATGAAGTGGATTATGTATTATGTATGTTGAATTAAACACATATTTCGCACTGGTTCTTTATTTATATAAAATACGTGTTTTTGGTACAAATCTAAATCGAAAAGTCCTCTTATTTTTATATGTCATTGTTTAAATGTAGAAAATCAATAAAAGTAAATCAAATAAGGTTTTAATACCGAACATTCTCGGCCCTTTTAACAGAAAATTAACTTAAATTATACTAGCTATTCTAGCTAATTAATAGGTAACAAAATAATTTTGTTTATTGGCCTAATGAAAACACCTTTCTGGGTTCTGACTTGGACAGACCGTACTAAATTGTCCGATGTATTTTTATTAATAGATATTATTTTACCCAGCGGCCAACAAGCAGGTGGAGTAGCTTCATCTTTTAACAAAACAATTTGTCCAATATCTAAATTGGTCCTTCTCTGCAGCCACTTGCTTCTTGGTTGCAGCTCACTCAAGTAATTATTATAAAACTGTACCCAAAACTTTTGTTTTATTTGAGTAATTTTTTGATACATATTTAATCTATTTTCCGCTTTATGAACAATACTAGGCTCAGGAATATCTGAAATTGGAGATCCAATTAAAAAATGAGCCGGTGTTAGGCAAACAATATTGTCGTTATCAGGAATGTCAAAAACTGAGCATAAAGGCCTTGAATTCAGAATACCCTCAATCTGAACAAGAACTGTGTAAAAAAATGCATAAGTCAATCTGACATTACCTAAATATCTTTTCAATAAACTTTTAACAGACTTAATTCCAGCCTCGTAAATTCCACCCATGTGGCTGGCAAGAGGAATTGTGAATTTCCACTCTATGCAACTGACATTACAATAGTCTATTACTTGACTATATGAAGTATTATTTTTAAATAACTGATACAATTCATGAAGCTCGTTATTTGCTCCTTTAAAATTTGTAGCATTATCCGAGTACAAATGTGTACAGTAACCTCTGCGACTAATAAATCGTTTCAAGGCGCAAATAAAGGCTTGTGAGGACAATTCTGTAACTAGCTCTAGGTGTATTGCCTTAGTTGACAGACATATAAACAAGCATATATATCCTTTAGTGTACTTACAATTTCGAAGCATAGAATTTCGAATATATACTGCTCCGCTAAAATCAACACCAACATGTAAGAAAGCTCGTGTTAAAGTGACTCTTGGAGCGGGTAAGCTAGCCATCTGCTGCTCACAGGCTTCAGCATTGTATCTGACACAGCGAACGCATCTATGTATGACTTTTCTGACTTCCATACGACCGTTAAGTGGCCAATATTTTAACCTTAGTCCGAAAAGCGTGCCTTGTATGCCTATGTGCAACAAACGAAGGTGAAACTGTTCTATTAACAGAGTTGTCACGTGTTCTTTACCTGGTAACACTATCGGGTGTGCTTGACTGTAAGGTATGATAGAATTTTGAATACGACCACCCGTACGAATAATATTATCGTCATCAAGAAAAGGGTTGAGCTTACGCAGAGGGCTTGACTTGTAAGTGTGTAAGCTACGAACGTCAGTGTGTTTATTCTCACTAGTAGTACTATTCGAGTTTATGTTATTTGTGGACTGTATAATATGTGATTTCAATGTGTGTAACTCTTGGTACTCCTTAGAGAAATGTACGCGCTGAATCGTTTGAATTATGAAGTTGTGTGCACTTTTCAGTTCCTGTGTTGTGAGAAAAGACACAACTTTAGTCAAATTACGTAAGTTATTTATAAACCTAAACATGTAAGCTAATACTCTAGTCAGTTTGTTAAAGTTAGAATGTTTCTGAAAGTATGTATAGAAATCATCCTGTATATCTTGTTGAGTACACACAGTATGAGCGGTGCGTGGCTCGATCACTTCAATCTTCTGCTCATCGTCAGTAATCACAGGTGATGATGTCATTGGCCATGTACTAGGATCTCGAAGCAGCCAATCTGGACCGTTCCACCAGAGTGAGTTGCTCTGTAAGTTCTGTGGGTAAACTCCTCGTGTGAGTAATCAGCAGCGTTCTCTTTGGTATTGACGTAATTCCACATTTTAGACTTAGTCAATTCTATAATCTCCATTAGTCTATGAGACACAAATGTGTGTAGTTTTTTGTATGGCGACTTAATCCAGTGTAATACAATCTGTGAATCTGTGAATAATACAATGTCATGTATTTTAAATTTGTCTTTGAATGCTCTTCTCAGCTTGTCAACTAGGTGTGCTAACAATAAGCATCCAGATAGTTCAAGTCTTGGCAATGATTGAACACGAATTGGACTGACTCTTGTCTTCACCATAACAAGACTGCAGGTGGGTTCTTTGTTAGGATATGTAGCTCTGAAATAAACAACAGCACCGAAGGCTTTCGCAGAAGCATCACTGAACCCTATCAAGGTTATCCACGTTGGTATATCAGAGAAATAGTATCTAGGGACATTAATGTTTTTGAGCTCGGGCAGATTAGCTTGAAACTCTAGCCAAGTTCTTTGTAGATCTTCTGGAATGACCATGTCCCAATCAATCTTGGCTTTCCAAATGTCTTGCATGAGGATCTTGGCTATAATGACCGTTGGCGCTAGTATGCCAATAGGATCATATATTTTTGCTATTGCAGACAGTATATTGCGTTTAGTAAGCTCGAACTGTTGTAGCTCTGGAATAGCTGTAGTAAGCGCGTCGCTTTGTGGTAACCACTTCACTCCCAACGTCTTGACAGCTGCGCTAGGGGTAAAATCATATACTGCGTCATCATTTGTAGAATCAGCATTTGTAAGTAGTTGAGGCTCATTCGTAGTCCATTTATGAAGAACGAAGTTTCCCTTTTGTAAAACTTCTATGAGTTGACTACAAACTTGTTGCGCCTGGTCAAGAGTGTCTGCTCCAGATAGGAAGTCGTCCATGTAACGTGTGTCAGCGGCTTCTGGATATTCTTCTTTATGTTGTCCAGCTAACATGCGCAGAGTCCGGCATGCTAGATAAGGCGCGCATTTTGTACCGTATGTTACAGTTTTTAACTGAATGCATTTTAAAGGCTCTGACTTCGAATCTCGCCATAATATTCTTTGTAGCGGCCTTTGCTCTTCTTTAACCAAAATAGTCCTAAACATCTTGACTATGTCGCAAGTGAACGCATATTTGTACATTCGAAATCTGAGTATTATGTCAAGTACGTCATTGTATATGTTCGGTCCGTCTAACATTATGTCATTGAGAGACAATCCCGTCGACGTCTTGCTACTCGCATTGAAAACCGTCCTTAATTTTGTAGATCGACTTTCTGGCCTTAAAATACCTAAATGTGGCAAAAAGCACTGTGGCACTTGTGTGTGTTGAAAGTCATCAATATACTCAGCATGACCTAGCTCAATGTATTCATAAATGAACGCCTTGTATAATGTGTAGAGCGTGGGGTCTTTTTGAAACTTAGACTCAAGACTTAATAAACATCGATAGGCTTTTTGAAACGAATTACCTAAATCTTGAACCTTTTCGTTTTGTATAGGCATTTCGACTACGAAATGTCCAGTCTCAGCTTGCACTGTTGTGGCAAGAAATAACTGTTCGCAATATTTTTGCTCAGGTGTAAACACGACCTTAGGACTTACCTCTTCCTGCTGCCAAAACCTAACTAATAAATCATCAGTCGTAGGCGAGTCAACAATGTGTAAAGCAATATGAGCGCTATGTGTCTTATGTGTGCCCGATATGCATTCTTTGAGAGGACCTCCAACGACCCAACCAAAAACCGTTTCGATCAGTAAAGGTTTGTTATCATCATCATCATCATCATCTCAGCCATAAGACGTCCACTGCTGAACATAGGCCTCCCCCTTGGACCTCCATACGTGCCGGTTGGAAGCGACCCGCATCCAGCGTCTTCCGGCGACCTTAACAAGATCGTCTGTCCATCTTGTGGGTGGACGTCCTACGCTGCGCTTGCTAGTCCGTGGTCTCCACTCGAGCACTTTTCGACCCCATCGGCCATCTTCTCTGCGTGCAATGTGGCCTGCCCATTGCCACTTCAGCTTGCTAATCCGGTGGGCTATGTCGGTGACTTTAGTTCGTCTACGGATCTCCTCATTTCTGATTCGATCACGTAGAGAAACTCCGAGCATAGCCCTCTCCATAGCTCGTTGAGCGACTTTAAGTTTTGAGATGAGGCCGATAGTGAAAGACCACTTTCGGAGCCGTAAGTCATCACTGGTAACACACATTGATTAAAGACTTTCGTCTTGAGGCACTGAGGTATGTCGGACGAAAAGACATTACGTAGTTTCCCGAACGCTGCCCAACCGAGTTGGATTCGGCGGTTGACCTCTTTCTCGAAGTTGGACCTACCTAATTGGACTACTTGTCCTAGGTAGATGTACGAGTCAACAACTTCGAGTACCGAGTTCCCAACAGAGACTGGGATGGGCACAACATTGGCATTTGACATAAGTTTCGTCTTGTCCATGTTCATTTTCAAGCCCACCCGTTGTGAAACTCGGTTGAGGTCATCGAGCATCATGCTGAGTTCCTCCATCGACTTTGCCATGACTACGATATCGTCGGCAAACCGAAGGTGAGTGATGTATTCGCCGTTGATGTTGATGCCAAGTCCTTCCCATTCCAGGAGCTTGAAGGCGTCTTCCATTACGGCAGTAAACAGTTTCGGAGAGATAACGTCTCCCTGCCTTACGCCTCTTCGCAATGGAATCGCCCTCGTGCTCTGCTCCTGTACTCGGACCGACATGGTGGCGTTACTATACAAACACTTCAACACTTCGATGTACCGATAGTCAATATGGCATCGCTGAAGAGACTCAAGCACCGCCCATGTTTCCACCGAATCGAAGGCTTTCTCATAGTCCACAAACGCTAAGCATAATGGCAAGTTATACTCTTCGGTCTTCTGTATAACTTGCCGCAGCGTATGGATGTGGTCTATGGTACTATAGCCTTTTCGGAAACCGGCTTGTTCGGGAGGCCGGAAGTCATCAAGTCTGTGTTCGAGACGGTTCGTGATGACCCTTGAAAACAGCTTATAGACATGGCTCAGAAGCGTGATGGGTCTGTAGTTCTTCAATAGGTTGTTATCACCTTTTTTGAAGAACAGCACCACCTCGCCTCTATTCCATGTTTCAGGCGTTATGCCCTCGGACAAGACGGAATTAAAGAGCTTCTGGAGGACTTTAAGTACCGGTGTTCCACCCGCTCTCAGAAGCTCTGAAGTGATTCCGTCTTTGCCCGGCGCCTTGTTGTTCTTAAGCTGCTTCAGGGCCATCCTAATCTCGTACAGACTGATGTCCGGGATATCTTCGGTATAATGTCGGGACAGCTTGGCTCTTGGATCTCCTACCAAGCTGTCAACGGGCTTTGCGATCGAAGTGTATAACTGTCCATAGAACCTCTCAATCTCACCTAAAACCTCCGCTTTGCTCGACGCTATGCTGCCATCTTCCCGTTTCAGCTTTGTCAGCTGGCTTTGCCCAATAGACTTGTCCTTTGCGAACACTTTGGAGCCTTGGTTTCGCTCAATAGTCTCTTTAATACGGTTAGTATTAAAGAGACGCAGATCATGTCGCAAGGACTTAGATATACGTCTATTGAGCTGCCTATATGACTCCGCGTCATCGGGAGACTGCAACTGTAGCGAGCGTCGTTCAGCCATGAGGTTTAAGGTTTGCTCGGTCAATTTCTGAGGTCTATCTTTACGGCGGGATCTAAAAAACTTAGACCCTACTGTGTGGACAGTTTCCACTAGCCCGTCGTTGATTTCGTCCACTGAAGCCAAGTTCTCTAGGCAAGCAAAGCGGTTAGAGAGCTCGAGTTGAAAGCTTTCGGGGTTTTGAACATAGGCTCGAGTAGGTCGGAGCGTAGACTTCATCAGGCTGGACCTTTCAAGTTTAATATTGATATTCAGTGTGCCTCTTACGATTCGGTGATCACTACCGGTCTTTACCCTGTTGATCACAGAGACATCACTGAATATCCGTTTCTTGTCGGTCATGATGAAGTCTATCTCGTTTCTCGTGGAACCGTCAGGACTCATCCAGGTCCATTTCCTGTGAGGCGGCTTCTGGAAGAAAGAGTTCATCATGAAGAGTTCCTCTCTCTCCAGAAAGTCGGCCAGCCTCTGACCCCTAGGGTTCCGTTGCCCATACCCAAATTGCCCCACTCTCAACTCATCCCCGCTTCTCTTGCCCAACTTTGCGTTGAAGTCCCCCATAACAACAGTAAAGTAGGTTTTAGAAGTATGTATGGCCCTACTTACGTCCTCATACATAGCTTCTACTTCATCATCGGAGTGTGACGAGGTCGGTGCGTATACCTGAATGACCTTCAGCGAATATCTTTTGGATATTCTGAGTATTAGGTATACCACCCTGCTCGACACACTGTCGATGGTTATTATGTTGTTTACGAGGGACTTGTGAACGAGAAACCCGACACCACCTTGGGACTGTTGGTCGCCCTCCCGGTGGTAGAGCAAGTTACCAGACTTCAGGGTTGTCGTGTCCTCCCCCTCTCTACGGACTTCGCATAACCCTACAATGTCCCAGTGTAACCTGCTCAGTTCCTCTTCCAGCTCGCAGATCTTTTCGTCAGTCCTCATAGTGCGTATGTTGTGTGTTACCAGGGCCAGTCGTCGTCGGGGCGGGTAGCCGGATCTTTGCCGGAGATTCTTAGCACCCCTGACCCCGCTAATGCCCTGACCGCTACCATAGCCAGAGCACCGGGGGTCGCCGGAACCTCGGGGCCGTGGTTCTATTGTGCTCATCATGATGGGGGGTGAATGCCATAATCGCCACGCTTGGCAGGCGGGTTGGCGATCGCAGTCGAGTACACCGAATTTGAGGGACGCTGCTGCCCGTCCACCGGTGGTCTTGGACGTAGTTTAAGGACATACCCGGGTCCTGGACGTAGTTTAAGGACATACCCGGGTCCTGTCCAAAGGTTTGTTATGTCCAAGGCTAATCTTATTGTTTAGCAACAACGAATAGAAATATTCAGCTCCTATAAGAAGGTCTATCTCGTCAGGTTCGTAAAATGTAGGGTCTGCAAGCAATTTGTTAATTTTTGCAGGAATGTTCCATGTACTTGTGTTTATGTGTACATGAGGTAGAGGAAGGGTTATTTTATCCATGACAATAAATTCAAGACTCGTTGTAAAGTCAGAATGTCTAGAAGCTATGTTCGCTTTCATACATAATTGCGTTTGCTTACCTGTCACGCCAACGCCGTATATATGGTGGCTATCGTGATATAGCTTACTGTTCATCCTCTTGAGAAGCCTGTGAGCAACCATATGGATTTCGCTTCCATTGTCCAACATGGCACGCGCAGGATGCCATGATCCTGTCTCATCTTGTATATTTATTATCGCTGTAGACAAAAGAATCTGTTTATTAGTGTTTACCACATGCATTGCAGTAGGCGTCACTATATTTTTTTGACATTGTGTATGTGTAACGTCATTGACAGTTGTCGGTTTCGTTAATGTATGTGTATTGTGTGTCAGCTGTTGCTGTGGCAGCTGTTGCTGTGACAACTGTTGCTGAGTCTGCTGTTGCAGGGAATGCTGTTGCAATGAAGTCGTAGCTGACTGTTGCTGCTGTTGAGCTGTAGATTCTGTAGCGATAGCAATGTTCGCGCGTTTAGGGGGAGGGTTAGCTAAGTGAATCAAACTATGATGCTTACCGTGGCATGTAGAGCACGACTTTTTGGAGCATTTATGTTTGGCAGTGTAAGGCTGTAAGCAATTGTAGCACAAAAACTTGGATTTTATGTAGTGTATACGTTTGTCAACTGGCATTTCCAAAAATTGTACACATTTGGCTATATTATGTTGCCCTTGACAAAGAGTACATATTTCATTACAGTCATCAGATGTAGAGACGTGTACAAGCTTGGGGGTTGATTTGGATTGAGGAAACTTGTCAGATTTATTGTCATTCATAAGCTCGAATGCTGTTGCACGCAGCTTAAGGAAATCTAAAAGCTCCTTTATTGTAGGAATTGAATTCTCTTTCCTTGTCAACTCCCATGCCGCCCTCAGAGAATTGTCTAATTTCTGAGTAATTATATAAACTAAAAGTACATCCCATTGTTGCACTGGCAGGTTTAAAGCACTTAGAGAATCTAGACTTTGTTGTAATACATTTAAGAACTCTTTTATGTTAGATCTGTTAAGTATAGGAAAACTCATAAAGCTCTTTAAGTGAAAATTTACAATAATAGTTTGGTTTTCATACCTGTTTTCTAGTATACTCATGGCTTTACTGAAATTTCCGTCGAGAATAAGAAGGGAGTTAATCAAACCCGCAGCTTCGCCCTTCAAGCAGCTCTTCAGATACTGCATGCGTTGCAGCTCCGGCACGTTTCCTCCGTCCATGGCACACTGGAAAAGGTTTTTAAACGCAGGCCACTCGCGTATGTCACCGCTGTATGTCGGAAGCTCTAATTTTGGGAGTTTGTACACCGGTTGACTTTTTGCTTTGATGTCCTCTTCTTTTTTCTCCAACAGTTTGTTAATGAGCGCTCTAGTTTGGTAATATCTGGACTCCATGATCGATCGTTCCTCGTCGGCTTTCTTCTCGTCTTGTTCTAAGAGCTCAATTGCCTGTTGAACTTGATCGAATTTCTCCATTTGTGTAGATAAGTCGGCACATCGCAACTTTATCTCATCTATGTTCAAACTATCTTTGTCGGATGAATTCAATCCAGTAACGTAGTTTACGATTCTGGTCACCTTACCTTTTATTATACTTCTTGTACTTTTTAACGTTTTATATTCTTCCGTGTCCGTCATTATGTGTGTAACTGTTGTTACGTATTTCGGCACGAAATATTCTTATTTATGCACTGTTGGCTCAAGTAGGACCAAAATGAAGTGGATTATGTATTATGTATGTTGAATTAAACACATATTTCGCACTGGTTCTTTATTTATATAAAATACGTGTTTTTGGTACAAATCTAAATCGAAAAGTCCTCTTATTTTTATATGTCATTGTTTAAATGTAGAAAATCAATAAAAGTAAATCAAATAAGGTTTTAATACCGAACACATGACTTTCAATAATTATGTCAAATAAAGGGACCCCCATTTTTAATGACTAAAGTGAATTACGTCTAAGAAACCAAATCAATAACATCCTTCATATAAAGAAAAAAGAAATCTGTTTCCTCAGGTAGTGTTAGTTACCTTGTGTCCCTCAGAGCGGAAATAGGAGCCCCGGTGAGCGGGGCTCCGTCGACTCTTTGGCGGGACAAAATGGCTTAATAAGCCACATGAAAAATAAGAAATGGCGGGGAAATCAGTAAGCCAAACAAAAGAAATCTGTTTCCTCAGGTAGGTTCGTTAGTTACCTTGTGTCCCTCAGAGCGGAAATAGGAGCCCCGGTGAGCGGGGCTCCGTCAACTCATTGGCGGGACGAAATGGCTTAATAAACTACATGAAAAACAAGAAATGGAGGGGAAATCAGTAAGCCAAATAAAAATAATCCCCAGGTAGGTAGGCAAGCATGCAATATGTATTGTTTAATTTTATAACTAGGTATTGACAATATGACTAATAAAAATTATAACGTTTTCCATCGTTATGGTCTAAAAAAATCGGAACTTAAAATTTAGGGAATGAAATAGAGCCCATACTTATAATCATAATCATAATAATTTATTTATAAAACCAATTTATACGTCATTAATAAATACATAATTAGTAGTAGTACCTATAGTGATTTACTACAATACACGGTACTCATGATAGTAATTACAAACAGTTTTGATTAATTGAGAATATAATAATAATATTAGTCAATTTTAAAATGTAGTATGTTAATACTATTCGGTGGAACATTAACATAGTAAACAGTAATCATTGCGCCTTATACGCAATGAATTCGTTATAGTTATAAAACGATTGCTCGATAAGCCACTGCTTTAAGCGAAATTTAAAGCTGCCCAAGCTTGGAGCATCAATTATGTTTTTTGGCAACTTATTGTAGATTGTGGGACCCATGACGTGAGTGAGTTTAGATGACTTGGTCAACTTCCGGCTTATACCCACAATCTTATCTGCGTTCCGCGTTTCGTACGAGCTTAACATTCTAAATGTTTTAAATGACGCCAGATTCACTCTCACATATACGGCTACATGCAGAATGACTATTGCCGGCAGTGTTAATATGCCTAGCTTGATAAAAAGAGGCTTAGCGTGGGTATCGTGGGGAACTCGAGCGATAATTCTCACTGCGCGTTTTTGGAGGCGGAACACCCGCTCCCACTCTGCACAGCGACCTCAGAGCTCATCGCCATACTGCAGCAGTGAGTGCACCGTGGCGAAGTAGCAGGTGCGCGCCGCCTCTGCAGACACCGACCTCGCAACCCGGCCCAGTGCGAAGCACGCGCTCCCCAATTTTCCACAAAGTCTGTCTACGTGTTGATTCCAAGCCAGGCACGTGTCGATCTCAAACCCTAAGAAGGTTGTGTTGCTGGCTTGTTCAAGTACCTCATCGCCTACCCTGACAGTGAGCGGTCTTGTCGGACGGCCAGCGAGATTGAAAACAAGGTAATGAGTTTTCTTCAGGTTCAAGGATAGCCCGTTCACATCAAACCACTCGGCCAGCTGTGCAGTAGTTTGGTTCAGTTTTTCCTCAATACTTTCGACGCTCGGTGCAGTGACAACTGCGGCGACGTCGTCAGCATACATCAGAACCTCGGCAGTATCTATGGACTCAGGCAGGTCATTTAAGAGCAGTGAAAAAAGCAGGTTGGAGACCGACGATCCCTGTGCTACGCCCATGGAGGCTCCCAGAGGGTCTGACTTCACCCTTCCTCTATCACCTACGACTATCTGAAACCTGTTGCGCAGCATACTCTCAAACAGTGACAGCGGCGCGCCGTTTATCCCATAATGGCGCAGCTTTTCTGTAATCACGCCATGATCTGCTACATCAAAGGCCTTTGACAGGTCGCAGCACAAGACTGCAACCTGCTGTTTTCTCTCCTTTGCGACCATGATACGTTTTAACAACTCGCGAGTCAAAGATGTCGTTGACTGGCCCTCTCTGTATGCAAACTGCTTCACAGACAGGGCACCCGTAGCAGCTAAAAAGGTCGAGAGGCGACTGCTGAGACTCTTCTCCAGAACTTTCGCTATTGCTGGGATTATGGAGACAGGTCTATAGGCATCCATGTCGACCCTTTTCCCTTTACCTTTAAAAAATGGCGCAACCTTGCTGATTTTAAGTGGAGAGGGGTATCGACCTTCTTTAATACACATGTTGAACAGTTTCGCCAAGCACGTCGCAAATGACCCTGGGGCCATCCTTAACAGTAACATGTTGACGCCTTACACATCCTTGGATGGCTTAGGCGGAATTCGTGACGTAATTATTTGATAGACCTCGTCTGTGCTGAATGTACTAAGTCGCAGAGAGCGGTCCGCGGAGGGGCGCGCAGCGCAAAGCTTGTCCAGGGCACACACGACGTCTGCGCAGGGTGCGCCGCACGCCGCTGCCGCACCTAGAAACCTTGCGTTCATGGCGTTCACCGCGTCTTTTTTTGACAAAAATTTAGTTCCGTCCTTATTCAATATCGCGTCGGTAACGTCGAGTGTCAAGCTATTGTGCTTACCCCGCTCTTTGTTTACTATATTCCACAGAGCCTTCGATTTGTTCTTGTGTGCAGAGATTATGTTATTATAATAATTAGACTTCTCACGCAGGACCAACCTATCGTAATGAATTTTCATGTCAAGTATTAATTCCATTATAATATTGTTATTAGAATACCTATCGCTAACTTTTAAGATGTCAAATAATAAAGATTTGTACATTTTGACATCCTGAGTTATCCAGGAACAATCCTGCTTCTTACATGAATTTATTTTTTTAAGTGGAAAACATATATCATATTTATTAATTATTGTGTTTATAATAGAATTTGCCAGATTTGTAGCCAGTTGCGTAGCTAGGGGTGGGCGGCGGGGGCGGCCCGCCCCGGGTGTCACCCATTTAGGGGTGACACCCGACCGTGAACATGAGTAGTGTCATCTATAAAAATTCGTAAAACTGTGGCAGATTGCACCATCGCCATTAAGGATATACAACATGCCCACGAGGAACCCGAGAGATTTTGGAATTCGCCTAGTTTCAGAGTCCAGTACCACCAGCCAGCTAAAAAAAAACATCGTTTTATTGTTACTTAAGTGCAAAATGTTTTTTTGATGGCGATGTTGCTACTATGGGACCTAGTCCAAATATCCTTATTCATAGAATGTAAAAAAGTGACAAGTACACTTTGCAAAAAACTCTAGGTTTTACAAAAAAAATTAAAATTCTTTTTGAGTTAGTTTTACAAATAGCATTTATATTTTATGTACAAATACGTACAAAAAATCGAAAAAAAAAAATTTTTTTTTCGCTAAATTGACATAAACTCTTTTAATAATATTTTTTCTTTCTTTTGGCCTCGGAAATGCGTGGTTAAAATCTCTCGAGTTCCTCGTTGGCACCTGGTATGCAACAATAATATGTTGGCGCCTCGTAGATTTTTTTTTAAATTCAGGACCATTGTATAGGTTTTTTCTTAAATTATGTGATTCTTTCTGTAATTGGCAAAAAAAGTTTAAATTATTTTTGAGTGCCTGTTTTACAAATTATAGCATTTACATTTTATGTACAAATACGTACAAAATATCGACAAACAATTTTTTTTTGGTGAAATTGACGTAAACTCTTTTAGTATTTTTTCCTTACTTTGGCCTCAGAAATGCGTAGTTAAAATCTCTCGGGTTCCTCGTGGGTATGTAACAATAATATGTTGGCGCTTCGTAGATTTTTTTTATTCAGAATTGTTTTTTTTTATTATGTAATTATTTCTGTAATTGAGAAACTATGTCACTGTTTCTAATTGGGTGACTCTGGACTATTTGAAATGGGATTTTACAGAATCTCTTCCAAATCTGGCACTTGGCAAAAAAAGTTTTAATTTTTTTTTTAACATAAATTATTTTTATATCTTTCACGGGACAATGATGACTCGGACCTTTGAAAGGCGTGCGCGGAGCCCAAGCCAACACGTAGATGCCCTTTTGACACTTATGAAATGTGAGTTACACCGAGCGGATACTGTCCTTGCCCGTGTCATAGAACGCGCGCAGATGCAACATCCGCCAGGGGTGTGGACTATTGAGAGTTCATGGAATCTAAAATGAAAGTGATGGAGTAAATTATGAGCTATAGAATATTAAAGATAAATTACTATTACTTTTTTAAATAATTATATTTTTACAATTTTGATTGAATTTTGGGGTGACGCCCACAATTTCCGCCCCGAGTGCCACCCATGCTAGCTACGCCACTGTTTGTAGCATATAGGTTTTTTGCCAATATATTGTCCCAGTCAACACTATCGATGGCCGCAGCGAAGTTGGTTTGGTTATTTAGTGAAAAGCTCCTAGCAAATGCAGAAGTACTATCCAATTCGCTTTTGTTTCTCACTCGCACCTCGGCTTTGAAAGCATAGTGATCGCTCAAATTTGTGACGACTGGTGAAACACACACGGACCCAGTAGCTAAATTTGAATATAGGTGGTCCAGACAGGGCTTATCGTTATAACCTGCGATAAAAGACCTTACAACGATTATTGTAAGCAAGTTTATTGCCTTCAACATTATGTAATGGTATACCTTCTGGACTTTGAATATTATGAGTAACAAATTTTATGACTAACAATAATAATGACCTGCAAAAATCGGAACTGCGATTTATATTGTTAAAATTTATGACTATTGACAATATGACTAATAAAAATTATGATGGAAAACGTTATGGATTGAAAAAATCGGAACAAAAAATGTATGGGAACCAATAGAGACCCGTATAAAAATCATCACCTAGTAAGAGTGTAAATGCTTTCAAGTTAGGGTGCGGCGCGATCTTATTGCAGTTAGCAGTATTAGCACACAAAAAATATAAAAAGTTATAAACAAAAAAAGGGGGAAAAAGGAGATATTTTTTATTTCACCATGATCTCAAAAAGTATTAATACTTAAAAACCAAAATTAATATTATAACAGAGAAGGATATTTCCAATCAAACATTCCATACTTGTACACTGAAAAAAAAACCTGGTACTGGTAACCAGAATCTGGTTAGCTGTACTATATTGTCTTGTTGTAAGTATATGTGACGACAGGACACTTTGTAAACATAACCAGACCATTCTTGTTAAATTAAATTTGTTAATTCTATGAAGTGTATAGTATTGGGTATAAGACTTTTAGTAAACCCAACTAGCCGGTCTGTTAATGCTTACTAAATAATACAGTAACATATACGTTCCTGTCCTGTTGTTATAACAAGGTATTCAGTATATGTAACTGAACGATTTGTGCGGTGTACTGGTTTTATATTGTTCACGTTACCAGAACGCAATGTGCTAATGGGGCTTCTAAACGAGCCATATGTTCACTGCAATATGTGGCCGGCAACTATTGGTGTCCTCTTACTCACATGTTAGAGAGGGACACTAATAGTTGCCGGCCACATATTGCAGTGAACATATGGCCCGTTTAGAAGTCCCTTCAGCACAGTGGGTTCTGGTTACGTGAACAATATATAACCAGTACACTGCTCTTCTAGTAAATACAGACAAGTTTTTAAGCACACTTATTTTATTTTATTTTATTGATCAAATAAGTAACACAGCATTACAGTAAAACCAAGGCACTGTGACACTACAAATGAAAAAAACATTTTGTCTCCACAAAGAAAACAATAGACACAAAACGACGTAACAGCGTGGCTCCGTAGCCCCGGAACCGCCGAAACACCACACCCTTCGGCCAGAAGTCCGCGCTTGCGATGGTGTCCTGCAGAGGCCGCGGCACGCGCACTACAAATGAACTGAAGTGCACATAGTGACGCGACTGTAGCTGGTGCACCCTCAGCGTGTAGCCAGTCTTCCGGCGGACGTACTCCACCACCTCGTCGGCCCCGGCGGAGTAATGCAGGCGAGACACGTAGAGCGCCTTACTCGGTGTCGCAACTCGTAGGCCAGAATTAACCGGCTCGGCAGTGCCACACAGAGTTTTATGTGGCGCCCTGCGCGCCTTGCGTTTCCTTTCCACCAGTGTGAATCCCTCCTTATCCACATCGGTGCGGGAGGACTTTTCCTTAATCGGAGCCCGCACATTTCACTGTGTCAGCAACACGCACTTATACTATACACTTGTACTAGTTTACAATAAAATTATGGACAGGATCTACGTAAATAAAAACATCGACCGGCCGCAACGTAAGACGCTGGCGTAATGGCTGCTGTTCTGTGACTTGCGCAATTCCTTTCTCCGCCCCCCGCCACCCGCGCATACACCGTGGTGTTGGCACAACTGTTATATTCGTTCAGAATACAATGCATTATAGTAACCACAACATAATAACTTGTAACGTGTACACTCGTATCTTTATTTTTACATATCAATAGTTAGTGTTACGATGCATATATTAAACGAGACAAACGTTTAATATTTACAACACTTGCATCTTTACATATACAACGAAATTGTAAGCAGTACTAAATTGCATTTAACCACAGATTAATAAATAGTTACTACGTAACAGATACTTCATTCCCAAACAAAAGCAAAAATACCTACGCTATAATAGCCTACAAAACCTTAATAATAATACCTGCTGCTTAGGACAAGAAGAAATGTACCATAAGTACGCGCAAAAAGAGTCGAGACTGTGTTGCCCGCCGTTCGAGTCACGTGCCAACGTGTCATCGTAAGAATGCGCTAGGGTTGTAGCTACCCTACCTATGATGATTATTGTAATAAAACGAATGTTGAGAATCAAATGTTTTAGTTTTAATATAATGATTTATAATTTTTTCACTTCTCGGAATTCTCTGTTATTAAAATTTTATAGTTGAAAATATGTATCCTAAATCGCGTAAATAATTTTAATAAATATCCAGGAGCAAAGCAACCTTAAAGCAACGGACAATCAACGATTTTTAAAAGTTGTAATACGGTGCTACCAGGCCGATTAATTATTACGTCGTCAAAATTATAAAATATATAAAAATACTTTTTCTAACCCTTCAATATAATTATTAAACGTTTCAGGTGGGACCTTTGAAAAGATGAATTTTTATTATAGGCCTTTTCCTTTGTTTTTTTGACATTTTCACCCATCTACTGCACAATAATTACGTGGTTTCGGCATTTCGAAGCATAAGCGCGGGAAACGCGCGGTGCAATGCGGTGCGAGCGCTGAGGCGGGCGTTCGGCGGCCCTCTGTCGGTTGACTCGGTTGCATGGTCTCATGGTCTAATAAAACATGGTCTTCCATTCCCAGAATGACACGGGCCTACGTCACAATAACATTGCCACTTTATTTCAACATAACATGTTACATGGGTACATTATACCTATGGTTAATAAGTTAAAATATTTCTTTATAATTTTATAATTTTCATTTATATGTATTTAAGCTTAAATTTTACAATAACACGTCATTTTTAATTACTCGTTAGCAATATCTTCCGATTCACGAAAGAAATTTCAGACTTTCGGGTAATTCTGTTTATACTACTGGCAACACAGGATAGCGCTGTGCACATTTGACAATTCGGATCTAGATAACTTCATGCCCTGACCGTCATCCTTGTCGAACGCGTGTTAATTGTTATTTCCTTCTCGCTCAGTGTCAGCAGTCGCAGTGTTTTCCAAACTTTTCACGTCGTAAGCTTGGTAATTAATGTGTAACTGTGAATTAGTTTTTTAAACGTTTGTCTTGTATAGATAAATAAAGTTTAATTTAATACATTAGATTTGTTTTATTTTACTATGTTTCTACATGAATAACTTAAAATTAATGCCGTTAAAATAATTTTCACCGTTGGTTAAAATTCTCCCACATTTCAAAGTTTGAGAACCTGTAAACAGCATGATGACGTAGGCGCGTGTCAGTTAGGTCATACGCGAATCTCGGAATGGAGTACCAGGCGGAGTATATTATTATACCATGGCATGGTCTAATAAAACATGGTCTTCCATTCCCAGAGTGACACGGGCCTACGTCACAATAACATTGCCACTTTATTTCAACATAACATGTTACATGGGTACATTATACCTATGGTTAATAAGTTAAAATATTTCTTTATAATTTTATAATTTTCATTTATATGTATTTTAGCTTAAATTTTACAATAACACGTCATTTTTAATTACTCGTTAGCAATAACTTCCGATTCACGAAAGAAATTTCAGACTTTCGGGTAATTCTGTTTATACTACTGGCAACACAGGATAGCGCTGTGCACATTTGACAATTCGGATCTAGATAACTTCATGCCCTGACCGTCATCCTTGTCGAACGCGTGTTAATTGTTATTTCCTTCTCGCTCAGTGTCAGCAGTCGCAGTGTTTTCCAAACTTTTCTTGTCGTAAGCTTGGTAATTAATGTTTAACTGTGAATTAGTTTTTTAAACGTTTGTCTTGTATAGATAAATAAAGTTTAATTTAATACATTAGATTTGTTTTATTTTACTATGTTTCTACATGAATAACTTAAAATTAATGCCGTTAAAATAATTTTCACCGTTGGTTAAAATTCTCCCACATTTCAAAGTTTGAGAACCTGTAAACAGCATGATGACGTAGGCGCGTGTCAGTTAGGTCATACGCGAATCTCGGAATGGAGTACCAGGCGGAGTATATTATTATACCATGCTCGGTTGTATCGTCGACGATACGCCGAGCGGTAGGCATATAGCGCGTGGCCTTGAGCGTGTGACGGAGGCCTAGAATTAAACAGTGATGTTTAAAAAACAAGTTTTACACGATACAACATTTTTTTGTTATTACTACCGGATTTTAGTAGGTATAACTATATTTTTAATTACTATACGTTCTGGTAGTATTGTAGAAAATTATTTTTTTCGGTGTAGAACTGTATCTCCATTATTTATACTTTTTATTCAACGCTTAACACAGCCCTCCGCGCCTCATTTTCAAGAAACGCGCGCGGCGTGCAAAAACGATTACGTAACATTAAATATAATTTTAAAGATATTCAATATAGATTGATTTTTTTTTAATTATAGTGTATTTAAAACATGTTAACAAATGTACTACTTGTAAAAAATTATCTTGTATAAAAGTTATTTTATCAACAAGTTACGCAATTGCTAAAAAACAAAATTTTCTCGAACATCCTTCTTTATTGAAAACGAAAAAAAAGTATAAATAACTATTAAACAGTAATGTCAAACATGTTTATTTTCCATCACATAATATTTTAATAATAAATAGTAGGTAATATCAGTTTTATTGCTAATTTTATCATAGATCAGTATCGGAATCTTCAATAATGTTGTATAAATGTTATCTACTTAAAATGTGTACGTAAAGTGTAGATATTTATTATCAGTTCATACCTACGTTTTGGTGCTCTTTTAGACTATATTTTCGAGTGGGAAAGATAATTAAAATTAAACCTAAAGATATTAAGATAAACTGGAAGTGCATGTGCCTCATTAAAAGATGGCGACACCAGTAAATGTATACTGTGGGAAATGTTATGAAAGAATAACTTCGCGGCATTATTTGAAATGCAGCATGTGTTCGAGATGCTATGACCTTGCTTGCACCAATGCTGAAAAACGGTACAATATAATGTCGGCTCAAAACAAAAAAAACTGGAAATGTCACGAATGTGTGATCAAAAAGCCTAAGCCTTACAACACCGAAACCCCGGTCAAAACAGGTCCAGTTGACGATCCGAGTAGTTCAAATGTGACCTTACGAAACAAGGCTTTACTTAAATCTCAACTATCACCAGAACCACAAGTATCTTCTCGGCCTGAGCAAACTGGTGAAGCGGCGGATATGTCCTCTGAACTAGTTATGGAAATCCGATTACTTCGAGAAGAAATCAAAGCCTCACGAATGGAAACCCAGGAATTTAGAACTTCCTTATCTAGGCTTACCGCTGACCTTGCAATGAGTAATAAAAGAATTGACGAGCTTTCAGGTGACCTTGCAATGAGCAATAAAAGAGTTGACGAGCTTACAGCCCGATTGGACGCTGTTGAGCACGCCCAACGGCAAAATACAAACATTAAAAACAACAACCTTGAAGAAACGGTCGCCTGTCTGAAGATGGATCTCAATGACCGCGACCAGGAAATCCTGTGTAACGACGTCGAAATAGTGGGCATCCCGGAGGAAAACAACGAGCGCACGTTACATCTTGCCCACATTGTGTCTAAAAAATTAGGTGTACAGTTAGAAGAGCATGATATTGTTAATGCAGAGCGCGCCGGAGTAGCGCACCGCAGCGAAACGCAGGACGGCAGAGCTCCTCGGCCCCGTCCAATCGTTGTGCGGCTAGCACGCCACTCACTGCGTGACCAATTGCTGGCTGCGGCACGGACCCGACGAGGCGTCACCACGGCTGACATGGGTTTGTCGTCATCTGCAAAGACCTTCTATGTCAATGAAAGATTGACACGTCACAATCGTCAGCTTTTTTATAAAGCCCGCGCCGAGGCCTTGCGATGCCTTTGGAAGTTTGTGTGGACGCGCGACGGATGTATCTACGCGCGCAAGGAAGAAGGAGCCCCACGGCGGCGGTTGCGCATAGAGGCTGATATCACGAAATTTTTTGGTTATTGATATGGTTTGTTCACTTAGTTATTTTAAAATTTCATTATGTATTGTGTTATGCATATTTTAAACTTCATTCTGAACTGTTTTATAAGGCAATCAGTTATCATGCTACTCCTATTTACATATTTAATCCGAATGTGTGTAAAAACGGTTTACTCTTTCTAGTACTTGAATACCAAAATCTGTTATGTTACGACAAACTAATACCAAATGACTACCCATGTAAAACGAATGTATAAACCAGCATCTCATTTCATACCTTACTTGCACAACACGATAATTACCTCCGACAGACGTCACGTGACATTACTTTGTAATCTGCTAAGTAATAGCAAACACATCCAAATTACATTTTCTTTCAAAATTCAATTCGTTAACAACAAAAACATGCTTATTGGACTGCTGAACCCAGGATATCTTGGCACGCGTCACGACGAGTTTCTTATTGCTATGTCGAGGTATAATGTCGATAATAATGGCGATCAACGAGACATGGCTGCGCGCTGGCGAGGAGGGCCGCGCGCCCGCGCCCCCCGGCTACCGTCTGCGCCACATCCCGCGCCCTGCGGGCGTACATACGCGTGGCGGGGGAGTTGGATTCTATATCCGCAACGGAGTTACTGCGCGTGTCATTTCTCACCCGCCAGCACAATCAGTAGAACAAATGTGGTTAAACATCAGCATCAATGGTACTAAGTTCGCGATTGGCACCGCCTACTGACCGCCTTGGCTCAACCCTGACTTATTTTTTGATGCCCTGACCGAAAGCATTGCTTCCATTGGTGGGATCGACAACTTGATATTACTGGGCGACTTTAATATCAATATTTTGGACGTCCAAGATGCTAGCTCTAAGAAAATGTCAGAGTTTTTAAACTATATGAATCTTACACAACATGTAGCTCAGCCAACTCACTTCACGGATCACAGTGAAACATTAATTGATGTTATCTGTTCCAACATGCGCGTAAGCAATATGAACGTAAATTATATTCCGACTCTAAGTAGCCATGCGTTCCTCACGTGTGAAATACACGTAAAGAAACAACGAATTCCTCGCAGACTTTTGACTTACAGACCACTCAAGGATATAGTACAGGATAATTTAAATAGCGACATACATTCGTTGGGGTTGCATAATCTTTTGACTGGAAATGTGAATGACATGGTCAAGCAATTTAACCATGGCTTACTCATGTTATTCAACATTCATGCACCTGTCAGACGGACATACGTAAAAGACTGCTCGTACCCTTGGATCACATATACCATTAAGGAAATGATGAAAACACGCGATGAAGCTTATTCCAGATATAGACTGACCAAACTTGACTCTCATAAAACGTACTATAAAGAGCTAAAAAATATAGTCAACGCAGCATTGCAAAATGAAAAAACCGCCTATTTCAATCACAATATCAATATTATAAAAAATCCCCGCAATCTATGGAAAAACATTAAACAAAACGTGGCTAACTTTAAGAATACTGATTATCAATTACCTAAATCTCTTTGTAATGCTGCTAAAATAAACGAACACTTTTTGAAGCTCCCAATCACTAACGGCATTAGCATATCGAATCTGACATTCTTTGAATTTCACAAATTTGGCAATAATATTTTTAAATTAGAGCCCGTTAATGAATTAACAATATTTAATATAATTAAAAAAATTGGCACCAATGCACAGGGCAACGACGGACTCAACATAAATATGATATCAACGACTCTACCAACAACACTATCTACAATAACTGCCATAGTCAACAAATCTCTAGAGACTGGAATATTCCCTGACGAGTGGAAAGTGGCGGTTGTGAAACCCATTCCAAAAACCCCAAATCCTAATGAATTCAAAGAACTTCGCCCAATCAGCATACTTCCAGTGTTATCAAAAGTACTGGAAAAAATTGTTTGCGTTCAAATGTCGGCGTTTCTTGAGGCAAATAACATCCTGCCAAAAAAACAGTCCGGTTTCAGAAAGCTTCGCAGCACTACCACTGCGCTTATAGATGTGGTCGATGATGTCCTAGCTGCACAAGACGCTGGTGAGGCAACAATACTGGTGTTACTTGACTTCTCTCGCGCATTTGACACGATTGACACGACTTTACTTTTATCTAAATTAGCCTTCTATGGTTTTGACACACTGGCTCTGAAATGGTTTCATAGTTACCTTACTAATCGTACGCAGTATGTCAAAATTTGTCATGAGGATGGCACTGAGTTACTCTCAAGCACATTACCGGTCACTAGAGGTGTTCCACAGGGTTCGATTCTAGGACCTATCCTATTTAGTCTGTATAGTGCAGATGTAATTAGTAACATACAAAATTGTAAGTATCACATATACGCGGATGACACTCAATTATATATATCTTTCAAAGCAAGTGACACAAGCATAGCTGTAAATAAACTTAACGATGATTTATCCAGCATAGTAAACTGGTGTCACCAGAATAATTTACAGTTAAACTCCTCTAAATCTAAATTTATGTTGTTGGGTACAAAAAAACAGATTGAAATAGTTACAAGACATAACCCACAAGTTACAATCAATGGATCTCATTTAGAGAGAGTTGTAGAGGCTCGTAATTTAGGTCTGTTAATGGATGAGTCTCTGAGATTTGAGAAACATATCTCGGAAACAATGCGCAACTGTTTTTATCGTCTCAAGGTTCTGTACAAAGTCCGTGAGTGTCTCTCCATTGACATGCGCATTAAGTTATGTGAGGCGCTCATACTGTCAAAACTTAATTACGCAGATGTAGTCATCTGTGAACGCTTACTATATCGCACTAAGAAAATGCTGCAACGAATTCAAAATGCTTGTGCCCGTTTCTGCTTTCCCATCCCTCGACGTGCTCACGTCACTCCTTTTTTAAATCAATACAACCTAATGAATATGGCCTCCCGTAGATCTCTCCATTTTGCGACCTTACTTTTTGGAATTATAAAAAATAGAGAACCATCATACCTTTATGACAAAATTAACTTTTCCCAACGTGCTATGAGACACGCAACACGACTTACACACCGCACAACACACTGCACGGCTGCCTTCCGTGGCAGCTTCCGTTTTGCTGCCACAAAGTGCTGGAACGACTTGCCACCACCAGTACGAAATTGTTTATCAGTCGCCTCTTTTAAAGTAAAACTCCAGAACTTTCTGCTAGATAAACAAAAATTGTAGCACTTAGGCAACCGTGCCAACAAATAAACATCACACACACTCATACACACACACACACACATACATACACATACGCGCCCGACAAAAGAAGATACATAGATATGTATAAAATCAATAGCCTTATAATTATTATTTATTCATTGTTGAATTCTTATGTTTTGGTTCTGCCACCATATACCTAGTTTTAGTTTTAGCTTTAGTCTTTTACCAGGCCTCACTGAAAATCAGCGTCACGTTGTGTGTCCTAGGATACACAACGTGACAAAAAGCTGAGTGGGGACCTTTTGGCACAAATATTTATGTAATTGAATCTTAGTTTTGTGTTATTTCATCTTGTGTTATTAATTATTATTTGTGCTAATAAACATTTCTTATTCTTATTCTTATTCTTATTGTAAAATTATGTCGCTTTCTAGAGCCCTAATACCTAAACTTTTATAATGTGATCCTATTAAGCATGTATATGAATACATGCTTAATAAGATCACATTATAAAAGTTTCAATAAAGTTAATACTTTGCTTAAAATAAGTTTTAGAATACCTAACATAGAAAATTGACGAAAAACGAAAAATCAAGGTAAAATTGTAAAATTTAAAACAATATTATAACCAAACTATTAATTTTTTCAGAACTTTTATAGCCGGTTTTTCTTTGAAGAACATTATAAGTGAGCGTTATTAGCATTCACAGGTATTTAGTAGTAGTAGTAGTAGTAATCACTTTATTGTACACAACACAGGTTTACAAAAATAAATTACAGTAATGGAAGTACAAAGGCGAACTTATCCCTATAAGGGATCTCTTCCAGCTAACCTTCGATTAGATGAGAGGAAAACTCCAGCTAGGTCAGATAGACAAACTTAAGGGATGTACAGTAATATTTAGAAAAAGTAAACTAACGTATTGTCAACTCATAAAATATTTCGTAGAAATGTAAAAATAAAAATGTCTTATATTCTATGTAATGGCGTGGGATGTGTTGATTTGGTTTAATTACTTACTCTTTTACTTATTTTTGGTACTACGAAGTGTCCGTTGGAATCTAATATATGTATGAGATTGTAAGAAATATTATCAAATGTACCTATCGTATATAAAAGCATGCTTATCTAATCATAAGCCAAATTTTTGTAAATTTGTATTGCATAGCGCTCGTGTACCAATTACGGTCTACTTATGTCTATTTTATTGAAATCCGCTCAATAGTTTGGGCGCTAGAAGAAAAAATATTATTTAATATACGGTGTCCTCTCAAGGCGGCTGTTTTGTAAAACAGGTTGAAAATAAAACAAGTAAAAACAGGTTGTGAAGGGCAAGAAAAAGCTACCGATAGGTTCGTCATTAAAAAAAATCCGTCCAGTATCCTAAGCTACAGGGTGTACTGAATAGATGTACTTAAACCCATACCCCATAACCCTTTTACTTTCTGTTTAAGTCGGGACTGTTCTAGAGATTTCGAATTTCGATTTCTAATCCGATTGTGCTATTATTTCAATGCATGGTTCTGTTATCTCCCAGTGTGACTAAATGTTCAATTATTCTGAGACACGTGATCAGATTATCCATGCATTCTTCTTACTTAATTAAAAACCCTCGACAAAACTAAAACAGCCTACTTGCACTAATGATTTAATATTTTGTACTTTTTAATTTTTCTTGCACCTATTGACTTACTTGACTTATTGTCCTATGTCCCCTAGGTGGGGCAGAGGACGTCCACAGTGCGCTGCCATCTGAATCTCGCCACCTATTACTGCTTGTTTTTTGTTTGGTCCGAGGTTTAACTGGTAGAAAATGCATTAAGTTCGCTTTTTGTACAATTTTTAGTGTGCAATAAAGTTTAAATAAATAAATCAAACAGTCGCATTTAGGCGAGTAAAATATAAGAGCCTTAACATGTATAAGTCATGTACAAAATATAATATATACCTTATACCTTTAAACGAGCAATTCTTGTATGCATATCTACTACCGTAGGCTCAAAGGGCTTAACGGACAAAACGCGATTTTTCAGGAGAGCGTAAAACAGTTATATTTGAGAAAAATATCATAACTTTTTTGTTTGTATGAATAAAGTGATCCCTGAGTGTGGCTTATTCTTAACTATTTGAGCTCTTTTAAACTGATTGCTTGAACTTATAATACAATGCTTATGCGTTTAATGCTTTTACGAAAATAGCATGTCCGTTACGCCAAAAAACTCGATTGTTTTTAAGAAGGGCGTCCCTTACGCCTCTTTTTTATGGTTTATCTTATTAGAAAAAGGGCGTAATGTACAAAAAACTTAAACTGTTTTAGTACCATTTGGCGTAAATCCAACAATTTCGTTGCAATATTGGAAACTTGCATTTAAGGAACACTATACTTTTAAGTACTATAACTTATTTACAATTTCTTTTTCAAAACCTTATATGTATCCACTGTTAAGTCTTTTCCCCAATTTTGTTATTTTTGATACTTAAATGTGGAAAAGGTCGTTTTTTAGCCAAAAAAAATATTTTTTTCTTTTTTATTTGTTTATATTACTTCAAAAGAATCACTGCTGTCCTACCATCTATATCTATTTATGTATATCAAAACAATTTATAACAATTACTTTTACTATAGAAAGTATATATGCGTGATTTCTGTTTGTAATCTTAATTTGATCGTATATTTCACTTTTACATACTTACTATACTACTATTAGGTACAATATTAGTTTTGATATTTCGTATGTCTGTTCAGTAAAACTGAATGAATATGCGATTATTTATGACATAACATCAGAGTACGAAGCAAAAAAGGCATATGGCCAGGCCTACGTACTTCTATGGATTTAAATCCAAACGCTATAGACAATTACTTTCATAATGTTAATCCTATTAATTAGTATTGAAACAAATATTCCTCTAGGACAATTTTTATTGAAGTCTGTCAAATACACATTTGAATATTCAGCAGTCATATAGAAAAGTAATGTACCTGATGGCCAGTTCCAACACTCCCCCTACATCAGGGCAGGCTTAGTTATCATGCCCTATTAAGTTGCGTGCTTTAAGGAAGCTTTCCTTCGGCAAAGCTTTTGTCAATGTATCCGCTACCTGCTGTTTAGATGGCACGTAGTGGACATCCACCTTCTTTTCTTGGTGCAGTTCTTGCACGAACTTGTACCGTGTGTCGATGTGTTTGGTCTTAAAGTGGAACACAGGGTTTTTAACCAGCTTAATCGCACTTTGATTATCCACAAACAATGTAGGTATAACTTCGTATCCTCGCACTTCTTTATACAGACGATTGAGCCATATTACCGTCTGGGCTGCTAGGCTGGCTGCAACAAATTCTGCCTCGGTCGTTGAAAGGCTCACACATCTTTGCGTTTTTGAAGACCACAACACTGCTTCCCCTGCGGCCAGACATACATAGCCAGAAATCGACCTTCTTGTAGCCTTGTCTCCGGCGTAGTCCGCGTCGTTATATGCTACGAAAGAATTTCCTTCTGCTGACGAATACTTGTATAATATACCAAGGCATTGGGTTCCCTTCAAGTATCTCAAGACTCGTTTAGCGATCGCATAGTGGCACGTATCGAGTTTTTCAACATGTTTAGATAAAACATTTACAGCAAAGGAAATATCCGGTCTGCTCACAACCGATAAATATAATAATTTGCCGACCAATTCTCTGTAATGAAAATTATTGACACTCGTGTCACTGTCGAGTTTCAAATTTTCTGTCATCTGACTTTTTTCTATCGGAATGACAACAGAGTTTGCATCACACATATTATAATGTTTTAAAATAGTTTTTAAGTAGGCTTCTTGGTTAATAAATATTGACCCGTCATTTAGGCGATTTATTTCTAGACCAAGATAGCAGCCAACTTCGGAAGTTCGTACTTGAAATTCTGCCGTCAGGGCACTCAGGAACTCTTCCATACATGTCTTGTCTTGAGATAGGACTAGTCCATCATCCACGTAGATCATGACAATGAGTTGCCGATCTTGGCTTATAAACAAGCATGGATCTGAGTCACTTTGCTGAAGCTTATATTTCAACAGGAACGAACAAAACTTCTTGTTCCAGCACCGTGGTGCTTGTTTCAAGCCATAAAGGCTTTTGAGAAGCTTGCAGACGCGGCCCGATCCGTCGTCGAATCCCACAGGTTGCTCCATATATATAATCTCGTCTATGTCGCCGTACAGAAAGGCAGTCTTGACATCGAATTGAGTCATGTGCATTTTCCTAAGAACTGCTTCGCTAAGCATAGTCCGGATCGTGTCCCAGCGAACAACAGGGCTAAAAGTTTCATTATAGTCGATCCTGTGCTCTTGACTGAATCCTCTGATGACTAGCCGAGCTTTAAAACGTTCAATAGAACCGTCGACATTCTTTTTGATTTTATAGACCCATTTGTTGCTAAGGGCCTCTCTATTTTGAGCTAAATCAACAAGAGTCCACGTGTTGTTTTCTTTGAGAGAATTCATTTCCTCCTTCATAGCATTACGCCATTCTTTATGGTTCTTTGAATCTATTGCTTGCTTGTAAGTCTGAGGTTCTTCTTGAAAGACATATACAGCAGTTAGATCGGGAACTTTGAAGTAATCGTCTATCTCTTAGATTGTAGCGATTTATTGGTTCTTCGATAGCGTCAGGAGGAGTTTCAACTTCGCTATTTTCGGGTATATCGGGTAATTGAGCTTCACCTGGAAGAGCCCCACGATAAGAATCGTTTTCTGCTTCATTAATCTCAGTTGCTTCTTGATCTTTATGCTCGCCTATAACACATGGAAGCTTGCAGAAGTTGGAAGAAACTGTTTCTGATCTAAACAGTACATCTCTTGACATGATAACGTCATTCTTTTCAGGTATCCAGATACGATAGCCATCTTTATCTCCGCAATATCCCACCAAATATCCTTTTATAGCCTTCTTATCGAGCTTCTTACGTTTCTGCTTAGGGATATGTACAAAACATTATGTGCTGAAAATACGTAGATGGTCAATACAAGGTGTCTTGTTATACCAGAGCTCATAAGGTGTCTTCCCTTTAATCTGTGTTGGTCCAGTACTGTTAATTACGTAACTCGCAGTATTAATGGCTTCGGCCCACAGTTTTCTCGGTAGGTCTTTATTGTATAGCATGCTTCGTGCTGCCTCAACAAGAATCCTATTTTCTCTCTCTGCTCCGCCATTTTGTTCTGCCGTGTACGGCATACTCATGCGGTGGTGTAAGCCAATGGCCTCGGTGGTACGATGAACTTCGACATTGTTAAATTCTGTTCCACCATCTGTGAGTAATTCTTTAACAACATGACCAGCCGTTTTAATTTCAGCAAGAAATTTGGGTAGTACACTGGCTACTTCGGATTTTTGTTTTAGGAAGTATACTCGTCTAAACTTTGTAAAATCATCTTTAAATACAACGAAGTATCTTTTCCCGCCAAGTGATAATTCTGACATAGGTCCACAAACGTAACCGTTAATTTGATCGCCTGGTTTGTTGCCACGATGTTGCCTTGTACAGTCATCTTTCTCTGGTGAAAATTGTATACCGTTGCGTGTAAGGACTTGTTTTACATGTCTTTTGTTTTGGTGACAAAGCCTTTCGTGCCAAATTTGTAAACTAGTTCCTTCTTTGACGACACATGCATTTGCAGTTACTACTCTCATTAGAAATTTATACAGATTACCATCTCTGATGCTGACAGCTTTAACCTGGCCGCTCTTGGCTTTGAAGATACGCTTATCCTTATCGGTTACCTCAATGTAACCGTGGTCTAAGGCTGAACCAGCGGAGAATAGGTGTTGTCCCGCTTGCGGTACATACCACACGTTATTTAAGTGAGCACGATTCCATTTGCCATGTACAGACATTTCTACGTCAATAATTCCTTGGCCGTAAGCATACATAACCCGATCATCTCCAAGGCGTAGGGCTCTTGGCTTATCGAAAGGTGTGTAGCTTCTGAACCAATTTGTGCTAGACGTGACATGATGAGACGAACCAGAGTCAACGATCCAGTGTGGACTTGGATCGCTAAGACGAGACAGGAACGCATCTCCATCATTTTGAGTGGACTCGTTACTCGCAGGTTTCTGTTTATTGCTTCGCTTCTTAGATTTCTTGAGCAAGAAACACACTGATCGCTTATGTCCGACTTTGTTGCAATATTGTGTACATTTTACAATCGGTTTACTTGATATGAGAGCTTCATCAGACGTAGATGTAGAAGGATTAGTACCAAGATCTCCAAGGCGCTGCTCGTGAAGACGCAGACGTTCCATAAGTGTAGGGATATTTCTACTATCTTTAGGCACCGACTCCCAAGCATTTTTGAACTCGAGGTATATTGAAGGTAAGGTATTCAATATCCTGTTCATAAGTAATGATTGAGGGAGTGCTCCTTCTTCCTTTAATTCGTCGTTGAGTTGTTGCCATAATGTATGTAGCTTAGAGACGTGCATAGCAATATCATCAGCTTCATCTTTCGTATAGGTAAACAACTGGCAGTACAACAAATCGAGTCTTCTCTCATTCTTCTGCTCGTAGACCGAGTGAAGTTTATCCCACATTTCCTTACCAGATTTGGCAGTGAGGATATGCCGTTTCGGTTCGGCGGACACGCTACATCCTATGATGCATTGCAATAGTGAATCGCGTTCTTCGTATTTGATAAGCTTCTTTTGATAACTTTCGGTTTCGGCAGCCGGCGCATCATCACTTGGCGGAACAGGAACAGTCTCGACGCCTTTTACTATAACTTGCAGTTTGTGCATAGTTAGTAGCAGGTTTATATCGAACTTCCATTCTAACCAGTTGTCTTGACCGCGTAGCTTTTCAATATTAAAGCGGTGTAAATCTAGTTTTTGACCACTCATAATTCATACGAAACACAAAAACAAGGCTCTAAGGATAAATCTCATCCGGAAATAGAAGATGAAAACTCACTATAAAAGGTATATTTGTAAATATTTAACCATAACCTATTGAAACAAATATTCCTCTAGGACAATTTTTATTGAAGTCTGTCAAATATACATTTGAAAATACAGCAGTCATATAGAAAAGTAATGTACCTGATGGCCAGTTCCAACAATTAGGGTTTCAACAAAAATATTACGTCTAAATCAAAATTGCAAATGGCCCAGTCACATACAAAACTAAAAGTTATCAGTCTAACCTTAATTAATCGCCACAATTATCATTTGAATATAGACATGTTTTATTATTTTCATAAAACTGATGAAAAAAATACCCACTAGTTCAGTTTAAATTACCAAATTTTAGTAAACCTACTAATAAAGCATTAATGAGCACATGAGCAGGTAATGCAAGTACTAGACTATAGGAAAATTAAACAAAAGTCCTCTCCTTCACGATTTTCGTCGACATCTCTTCTAAATACCTAAAACTGGTATGGATGTGTTCCTCGTGGTCTCTAGAATACGAATTGACCGGTTTTAGTTTATGGAGGGGGGGACGTGTCGAAAAAAAGGGGGGAAAGTGGTAGGCCGACCAGCATTGATATTTGTTCACATCTTGAGTCCTATGGGACCGATCGGTTCATATGAGGTGTCGTTTGAAAGAGTGTTAAACGTACTATTATTGTTTCATAATAACCGTAGTCATAATTGTAGTCGTTTACAAAATATTTTAAAATATATGATTTTTTACCCTGCATGGATGGCATAAGTACTGACAAAACATGCGTCTAACTCAATAAATTATAACTTTACCGCAATTAATGTTATTACAAAATATACGAGAAATTTCATTATCTTTCCAAAAACATAAGTCTTATTGGTGTATAATATTATATAACCAAGTAATAACGAATTTTGTTCAGCATGGGTCACTACGCACGGTCACGTAAATGGCGGGCGACCGACGTCAACTTTTCAATATTTCTCGGGTTGTAATTTATTGATAAATTGGTGATAGGTGACATTTGAAAGGTTATTAAACGTACTATAATTGGTTTCAAATAACTGTAGTCATAACTGTAGTCATTTACAAAATAATTGAAAATATATGATTTTTACCGTGCATGGACATAAGTACTGGTAAAACATGCTTCTAACTCAATAGATTATAACATTACCGCAATAAATGTTTTCAAAATATACGGGAAATTTTATGAGCTATCCAAAAATATAAGTTTTATTGCTGTATAATGTTGTATAACTAAGTAATCATGAATTTTGTTCAGCATGGGTACTGTGCACCGTCACGTAAATGGAGCCCTGCCATCGTTGAGTTTTCATTATATTTCCGGTACTATTTTTCTGATACTTGGTGGATACCATTTGCAAGCATATTAAATTTTCTGTGAATACTCGATTGTTTGAAATCTGAGGCCCAAAATTAACAATTTTAAAACAATTAAAGAAAATGTTTAATTTTTACCTAAGAGGTTCGCTTAGTGACTGTAATAATTTGAGAAAGAGATATTGTAGTAAATATAGCGTGAAATTTTTAGAATAAAATAAACAAACTTTTTATTAACTTTCCATAAATATTGTTTAGTTACCGTACAATTATAAACATATATGTAAGCCAGGACCAATTTCGCCAAGCAAGCAAGCGGCGAGCGCCTGGTAGACCAGCAGCAATCTATTATTGTTTGACAGTACATTTTATAATGTAGGTACCTATCCAAAATGTGAGGTTCTGTTATGAAATATCGATATAAATGATGGTTTATTTGTTTTGTCTTTTATCACAGGAAACTTAAATATGTTTTGACAAAATCCCAGTTCTAGGTTCATACAATTAATAACTCATAACATCCTTAAGTTCGTAGCTTTCATGATTGCAAGACCACTGCATATAAAGTACTTAATATCTGTGTTGTTATTTGGTTCATTTTGGAAACAGAGAACAATAACTATCCGTGAAGTCCGGTTTTAAGTATAGTAATAGTAACATTAGGCCAATATAGTGAAATATCTACATTTATTTACTATTTTATTTCACAGTCTAATTTATAGTTTTTGCTTACCTATTGATTCATTGGCGTTTGGCATTGTAGTTTTACCTTATAAATATGACTCTATTGACAGTTATGAGATTAGAGAGTACTACGGTATTTAAATAACGCTCGTCCGACTCATAACATCTCTGTTCGACTGTAAGCCATACAAGAGAGTTAAGTAACGATTGCGATATAAAAAGCTATAAGTAGAAGACTTTATCACACGTTTAGAACCTTAAGTGCAAATCGCAGATTATTACTCATATAGATGTTAAGGTTGTTCAATTCACTTTGAGCTATAAGCTATAACACTAGCAGCTTAACATGCATTATAGCGCCCTAAACAGCTACTGTAGATCTTAAATCTATAGACTATGAACCTTTTAAACACTTTTATGTCACCAGAGCCTGTAAACTGTAAACTAAGACTAAATATGTAGCTATTCTAGAGCAAGGCTATGTCTTTAGGTAAGAAAATAGGTGCTAAGTGTTGCCTAATTGTTTGTTGGGATTTATATGACGGTGCGCAGTGACCCATATTGAACAAAATTCATTATTACTTGGTTATATAATATCATACACCAATAAAACTTATGTTTTTGGAAAGCTTATGAAATGTCTTGTATATTTTGTAATTACATTAATTACGGTAAAGTTATAATTTATTGAGTTAGAAGCATGTTTTAGCAGTACTCATGTGCATCCACGGTAAAACATCATATGTTTTCAATTATTTTGAAAATGACTAAAGTTATGACTACAGTTATTGAAACCAGTTATAGTACGTATAATATTCTTTCAAATGGTATCTATTACCAACTAATCAATAAAATAGAACCCGAGAAACAATGAAAAGTTGACGCCGGTCGCCCGCCATTTACGTGACAGCGCTTAGTGACCCCTGCTGAACAAAATTCGTAATTACTTGGTTATATAATATCATACACCAATAAAACTTATATTTTTCGAAAGCTAATTAAATTTCACGTCCATTTTGTACGAACATTATTGGAGTAAAGTTATAATTTATTGAGTTAGACGCATATTTTATCAGTACTTATGCCATCCATGCACGGTAAAAAAATCATATATTTTAAAATATTTTGTAAATTACTAAAGTTATGACTACAGTTATTTAAAATCAATTATAGTGCGTTTAATAACCTTTCAAATGGTACCTATCACCAATTGATAAATAAATTAGAAGCCGAGAAATAATGAAAAGTTGACGTCGGTCGCCCGCCATTTACGTGACCGTGCGTAGTGACCCATGCTGAACAAAATTCGTTATTACTTGGTTATATAATATCATATACCAATAAAACTTATGTTTTTGGTAAGCTAATGAAATGTGTCGTATATTGTGTAATAAAATAATTGCGGTATAGTTGTAATTTATTAAGTTAGACGCATATATAATCAGTACTTATGCCTTCCATGCACGGTAAAAAATCAAAAATTTTAAAATATTTTGTTAACGACTACAGTTATTTTATTTTATTTTATTTTATTTTATTTTATTTTATTTTATTTTACCTTGTAAGGAGTACCAACAGCTGCAAAAACATTCTATAGATTTAGGCAACAATACAAAGCCAATTACAGGTACTCACAGATAGAAATGAAGTAGACAATATATCAAATTTTGCGCGCAATTTCACACATGCTATCACGTTTTATACATTTACAAAATATCAAAAAATAAAGACACTTAATTTATAGAACTCATAACTTGTCTAGGATGGACTGCTAACAATACAAACAGTAAAAATAGAGGATACGTAATAGATACTTAAGCACCCAGACAAATCACAAACCTGCTACTTGAATGTGAAAACAAAACAATCGGGATTAAAGTGGGTTAAAAAATAGATTTGCTAATTTTCGCTTCACTGAAGGAATGGAACTATTAAATACATCAATGTCCAAATGACTGCGGTTATGACTACGGTTATTATGAAACAATAATAGCACGTTTAATACTCTTTCAAACGACACATCACACGAACCGATCGGTCCCGTAGGACTCAAGATGTGAACAAATATCAATGATGGTCGGCCGCCATCTTTGCCCCCCTTGTTTTCGACCCGTCCCCCCCTCCATAAACTAAAACCGGTCAATTCGTATTCTAGAGATCACGAGGAACACATCCATACCAGTTTTAGGTATTTATAAGAGATGTCGACGACTTTTTTCGAAACAGGCCGGTTTCCTCCAGTCTATACCTACTTAATAAAAATTTTGATTAGGAAAGTACTAGGTCATCCCAATTAAACACAAAAAAGCTGCAACTCGAAATTGTACATAGTATATTGGCGTATCTCTTACATTGAATTATCTAACACTCGTATAAATATCTACTAGTTGTGGGCGTAACGTACATTTAGCACTCAAAAATCTTCTGCAAATAGGCGTAACGGACAAAAAAATTGCACATATTTAATAAAATTACCAATGCAAAAGGGGTTATCGTACACAAAGTTGGGAGTTACGCCAAAATGTCTCACAACATTTTTTTGAATTGGAAGATACGGCAAAATGCGTTGGTAAATGTGTTTAAGCATTGATATTTCATAGGGCTTAACGGACATTTTTTTCAAGTTATCGAGACGTTAAATATACCATTCGATAGAGAAAAAAAATGAGAGAGGCTCAGGGACACAGCCGCTATGGCTGACGTGAAACGTGGTGTGGACCGCCAATGCGAAGGCCGAGCTCCGCTTAGGGCCGCAGGCCCGTAGCGTCCAAGATGTCAGTGCTTAAACACATAACAATAGTACAAGTGTCTAAATGCTAAGGCCGAAGGCTTAGATCCACGTAGGGCCGAAGGCCTAAGCGTCCAAGATTTAAGTGCTTTAACATAGAACAATAGTACAAGTGTCTAAATGCGAAGGCCGAAGGCCGAGCTCCGCGTAGGGCCGAAGGCCCGAAGCGTCCAGGATGTTAGTGCTTTAACACAGAACAATAGTACAAGTGTTTAAATGCGAAGGCCGAAGGCCGAGCTTCGCGTAGGGCCGACGGCCCGAAGCGTCCAGGAAGTTAGTGCTTTAACACAGAACAATAGTACAAGTGTCTAAATGCGAAGGCCGAAGGCCGAGCTCCGCGTAGGGCCGAAGGCCCGAAGCGTCCAGGACATCAGTGCTTTAGCACAGAACCATGGTATATGTGTCTAAATGCGAAGGCCGAAGGCCGAGCCCCGCGTAGGGCCGAAAGCCCGAAGCGTCCAGGACATCAGTGCTTTAGCGCAGAACAATAGTACAAGTGACTAAATGCGAAGGCCGAAGGCCGAGCTCCGCGTAGGGCCGAAGGCCCAAAGAGTCCAGGATGTTAGTGCTCTAACACGGAACAATAGTACAAGTATCTAAATGTGAAGGCCGAAGGCCGAGTTCCGAGTAGGGCCGAGGGCCCGAAGCGTCCAGGATGTTAGTGCTTTAGCACAGAGCAATAGTACAAGTGTCTAAATGCGAAGGCCGACGGCCGAGCTCCGCGTAGGGCCGAAGGCCCGAAGCGTCCAGGATGTTAGTGCTCTAACACGGAACAATAGTACAAGTGTCTAAATGCGAAGGACAAAGGCAGAGCTCCGCGTAGGGCCGAAGGCTCGAAGCGTGCAGGATGTTAGTGCTTTAGCACAGAACCATAGTATAAGTCTCTAACTGCGAAGGCCGAAGGCCGAGCTCCGCGTAGGGCCGAAAGCCCGAAGCGTCCAAGACATCAGTGCTTTAGCGCAGATCAATAGTACAAGTGACTAAATGCGAAGGCCGGAGGCCGAGCTCCGCGTAGGGCCGAAGGCCCGAAGCGTCCAGGATGTTAGTGCTTTAGCACAGAGCAATAGTACAAGCATCTAAATGCGAAGGCCGAAGGCCGAGCTCCGCGTAGGGCCGAAGGCCCGAAGCGTCCAGGATGTTAGTGCTTTAACGCAGAACAATAGTACAAGTGTCTAAATGCGAAGGCCGAAGGCCGAGCTCCGCGTAGGGCCGAAGGCCCTAAGCGTCCAGGATGTTAGTGCTCTAACACGGAACAATAGTACAAGTGTCTAAATGCGAAGACCGAAGGCCGAGCTCCGCGTAGGGCCGAAGGCTCGAAGCATGCAGGATGTTAGTACTTTATCACAGAGAAATAGTACAAGCGTCTAAATGCGAAGGCCGAAGGCCGAGCTCCGCGTAGGGCCGAAGGCCCGAAGCGTCCAGGATGTTAGTGCTTTAAACAGAACAATAGTACAAGTGTCTAAATGCGAAGGCCGAAGGCCGAGCTCCGCGTAGGGCCGAAGGCCCGAAGCATCCAGGACATCAGAGCTTTAGCACAGAACATTAATACAAGTGTCTAAATGCGAAGGCCGTAGGCCGAGCTCCGCGTAGGGCCGAAGGCCCGAAGCGTCCAGGACATCAGTGCTTTAGCACAGAACAATAATACAAGTGTCTAAATGCGAAGGCCGAAGGCCGAGCTCCGCGTAGGGGCGAAGGCCCGAAGCGTCCAGGATGTTAGTGCTTTAACACAGAACAATAGTATAAGGGTCTAAGTGCGAAGGCCGAAGGCCAAGCACCGCATAGGGCCGAAGGCCCGAAATATCCAGGATGTCAGTGCTTTATCACAGAACAATAGTGCAAGTGTCAAATGTCGGTGGTTAAACACAGAACTGACAGACTGGACGCTTCGGGCCTTCGACCCTACGCGGAGCTCGGCCTTCGGCCTTCGCATTTAGGCACTTGTAATATTGTTCTGTGTTAAAGCACTGACATCCTGGATGTTTCGTGCCTTCGGCCCTACGTAGAGCTCAGCCTTCGGCCTTCGCATTTAGTTAGACTCTTGTACTATTGCTTTGGGTTTGAATACCGAAGTCGCGCATGTCGCGAATGCGTGATGTATTATAATAATTTTGAGTAATATCTTTAATTTTATCTGTAAAGATTATTTGGGGTCATAATGATTCACTGTATCTAAATGAACTTGAATACAGCATTTGATGGGTAATTTTAAAATAATTAATTACAGCATCACACCTATTTAATTAAATGATCAATTCATTTTGGAGTAATGAATGTAACGATTAGGTACATTTTTTTTTTAAATAACACACCAAAATTACGAGAATGGATATTTTATACGGGTAAGACACGTTTTATAGCAAACTCATTCGTGTCTTTCCTGAAGCCATCGCAAATTTAAGGAAATCTAAACGCAATTTTTTACGCAGCACCTTTACAGGTGGAATATTTTTTTCAGTACTTTGAGACTCAAATGAGAAAACCGGGATATATATGAACCACAGTCGTAACCTTTTATACTATTGTCCACAGAAGTGACCTTTTCTAAAATATGTTTTACCCATAGGTACATCAGAAAGTACCTAACTAAGATTACTATACTTACTAGCAATAGGAACTCGGGATTGTCAAGCAGCCGTCATACATTCTATGTGTTCTATCAAAGTAGCTCGCGCCGCCGCGCCGCTATAAATTCTAATCCATTATTTGAGGAGATTAGCATGTATTACTAGGGTAAAAGTGGTATTTAAAGAACCGGTTTTGCTTTATCTTACTACTTCAGGTATTTTGCGTCAGTTTTGTGCCTTAATTTTCGCACACGGTGGCCTCAAACAAGAGCAGTGATAAAAATTCTGTAAAAACTGTCACATTTTTATGTTTTAGCAGCTTATTATAATTCCACGTACTTTATTTTACTCATTTCATTAAAATAAAATAAGATCTATCAAATGGCACCAATTTTACCAAAATCGGTTAATGGGCTGATGAGTCATTACTAAATGAACACTGAAAACAGGGGTCATTTTAGCTCCGACTACGTCGTGTCTAGCGCAGAATCAGCGCCATCTATGTCAGCGACACGTGCTTTTCCCAGTAATGGCTACTTTCTTCTATATATCTATAGCAAAACTATGTTTGTAGGTATTATAGTTTCGGAGATATAAGCCGCCGCGCCATAACACTTTTTCGTTACATCGGTTTTTGATCCGAGCCCCTCTACGGGTTTTTAAAGACGTTCACCTACGTTTCACGTCAAAATACTGAGTATAACTGCATTCATAACTCATTTTCGCCATTTTGTCCCTTACGCCCTTTGAGCCTACGGTAGTCGATATATAATTATAACGAATTCAATGAAATTTGCTATATTGCGGGTTTTCGGGGACGAAAAATTGATCTAGCTAGGTCTTATCTCTGAGAAAACCCGCATCTTGAGTTTTTATGTTTTCCGAGCAAAGCTCGGTCTTCCAGATATTAATATAATATAATACTCTGTATACATATATAGAGTTAGACCAAGTGAAGTCTGCAACGATTTTGGTAGCACAAAGCAGTGTAAGTGCTATTTCTATGTCATCATTTAATAGAAGTTTGACATTTAAAATAACACTTGCACTGTGTGTGCTATCAAAATCGTTGCAGACTTTTCTTGGCGTAACTCTGTACCATTCGAAACTAAAAGACATTATTTAGCAACATGTTAGGTGTGTTCCTAACTAAAAGTAGGCATATTTTCTACTTTTTAACTTATGGATTACTAGCTGTGCCCGTGGCTCCGCCCGCGTGGAATTCGGTCTGTGGCAGTAAGCGGCTAATTTCTAATCCTAATTTCTCTCCCTCTCCCCTGGAGGCGGAACTTGAAGTAAAGTTGACAGATGGATATGCTAGAGGACTGTAGTCCAGATATAATATTTTACAATTAGGTACCACTAAATAAAACTACACTCCAAAATCAATAGTTTTTTTCGCCCTTATTCAAATTATACACGTGATTTAAACGACAGAGTAGTAGATATACATATCGGACGATACAGTAACGTGTGCGCGCGCGAGTGAAAGCGAAGCGGCCTGCCTGGCTAGAGCGCCACTCACCGTGGTCTTCTTCAGACTCCTGAGGAAGACCACGTGCCCCTTGTAACTTAAATGCGTTGCGAGACTTTCGCGAATGATTCGATTTTTTTCGGGAAGGCATGGTAATGCGTATAAAACGTGAGTCCCAAATCGTGCCGACGACCAGTGCCGGATTAAGATAATATTTTGATGCCCTAGAAGCATTTCTAGACCATGGTGCCCCCTTTCCCTAGTAGTACTAGCGGTTGACCAAAATCAGCTGCAAATGGTGTTAAAGGTATGAAAATCGGCACGATTAATCTTTAGGCCTTTTGAATCAGTTTGACCTGAAGCACCAAAAAAATAAAACAAACGGAAAGGAGTTATAACGTCATCTCTTTTTTGTATGGAATAAAAAAAAATGTTCAAAAAACTATCGTGTAAGGTATTAAATGAAAGGGCATTTTGAGCCGGTTCTAAAAATATATCACATTATTATATTTCCATCACTTGCATTCAATTAAAATTAAAATAATTTTCAAAACATACCAAGTTTGGACTCCTCCAGATACGAAACCGTTGAATATTTTTTATATATTTTTTTGTAAAATATACCTCAAGTAATACCCAATATCCTCATATCTAACCCCAAGGAATTAATTTCGAAAAGATTTAGTTTTAGTATTTTTTTATTATTACAAATTATAGGGTCATCAAGATTACATTGAGTTTTTTTGGTAAATTGAGTGACGTTGATTGCCGCATTACAGCTGAGAATGTAAATCAGTCACATAATTTTATCACGAAAATTGACAGTACCGCAGCAGTAATGTTGCACAGAGTACCTAATGCTGCTGCAGTCGCCACCCGAATGTCACCTTTATCATATCTTAGAAAGTTATTGAAAACGCAAGCGAAGCGAGCCCGAAAATTTTTCGATATAAAAACGCAATTTGATAGACAGTTGTACATTTTTACTTTTAGTATGGAAATCAGTCACATCATGTTATTACGAAAATTGACAGTGCTGCAGCAGTAACGTTGCAACAGAGTAATGCTGCGGCAGTCGCCACCAGAATGTCACCTTTATTATATATTAGAATGTTAGTGAAAACGCGAGCGAAGCGAGCGCGAAAATTATTCGATATAAAAACGCAATTTGATAGACAGTTGTACATTTTTACTTTTAGTATGGAAATCAGTCACATCATTTCATCACGAAAATTGACAGTGCTGCAGCAGTAACGTTGCAACAGAGTAATGCTGCTGCAGTCGCCACCCGAATGTCACCTTTATTATATCTCAGAAAGTTATTGAAAACGCTAGCGAATCGAGCGCGAAAATTTTTCCATATAAAAAACGCAATTTGATAGACAGTTGTACATTTTTACTTATAGTATCAACCAGGCGCGAATCTAGGATTTCATACAGAGAAGGGATGGGACAGTTTTCTATCAGCCCAGCTTCGCATAGGGCTCGATATTTAAGGGTCTCGGCGAGCTTGTTTTCATACAGAAAAGATGCAAGAAACAAGAGCTTGGAATTGACCAAGTGAATTGAATTGGCGAAGCGTGAGCGAGGCAGAAGGCCCAGCTGCGAAAGAGGAAAGCTTGGATATGGATCCACGCCCAAGTGTAATTAAGGCAGATCAACTTTGCCATAACGCAGAAGGCCTCGCATAAGACCTAACGCCGAACTGCAAAAGAGTGGCTTGAAATAGAATCTATGCATGTAATCACGACTCTTCTACTGCTCGCTCTTTGGCTTCACTCGAAAGCGCTACTTGATAGGATGCTTTTAGTTTTTGGCTTTCACGTGGCCCCTTATACACTTTGACAGTTAGGTCTCAGAATCGCGGCTAAGGAGCAACTCGGCGTGGCCGACAAATCAAGTGTAAGAGAGCATAAAAACTATTACAAAAAAAAAGAAAACCGACTTCAAAAATGATGAAATAAAATATTATCCGTTTTTAAGTATATGCGTTACCAACTGATATGTTTGAAGTCGGTGCCAAGCCAAATTTGAAGCATACCATGATTTTAGGGTGACTCGATAAGAATGTACGTGTAAGAATGTATGTGTGTATGTACGTTGGATTACCTACCTTACACCACACGACAGCAATGATCATACTTTCTGTAGATACCTAAGAACACACCGTCAAGCCACCTCGGCGCAGTCCGTACCATGTTAGTCGGTACTAGTATAAAACCAATGCGATTGCCGATATGTTTTTTAAAGAGCAATTTTTACAAATTTTCGAACTGTCCATAGTACTCTGGTGTGGGATTGGGACTGAGTTATTTCCCGCCTCTTATCCAGAAAACTTGATTTCAAAATATAAAATAATCCAAGGACCATCTACAGGGATTTAACTTTTTACCTGCATGGCAAATTTCACCAGTTTACATGGCAGTTGTTTAGCCGAAAAGGTGATAAAGAGACAGACAGAATTACTTTCACCATTATAATATTAGTAAAGTTGTAATGTGAATTATAGACATAAACCTGATTATTTTTGACCGGTATTGTTACTATTTGTCATGGCACCGACTTCAAACATATCAGTTGGTAACGCATATACTTAAAAACGGATAATATTTTATTTCATCCTTTTTGATGTCGGTTTTTTTTTTGTAAAAGTTTTTATTTTTCAATTTTTAGTTTTAAGGCATTGTTAAAAGCTTATGAGTGACGTGTGACGCATGAATGAAAAGCTTAATAATGCGTATCACTAAATTCGAAATTATTCCTGTCACTACACAAACACAAAATCCATCCTCCGCCCCGCCACTGACCCAATCCCTCAACCCCCCAATCCCTCAACCCCCCGATCACTCAACCCCTGATCACGGAACCCCTCGACCCTGAACCGCCAACCTTTCAACCGCCATTTCCCGACTCCTCAGTAGCCTTACCATAAGTCTTACACTGACATATTCGCTAGCGTGTGCGTAACTTACTTTCTATGCGTCGTGCTGGCATCCTATTAGTGCGAACGAGATAGTTACGAAGACGTTAGCGAATATGTAGTAGTGTCAAACTCTTGGTAGGGCTACAGTTGTACTTCATCAAATTGGTGATTTTCGGGGGGAAATGCTTAAGTTACTATAGAAAACAACGATGTCACCATACTCGTGCCTTTAAAAATTGAGGAGTTCCCTCATTTCCTTATGAATTCCGTCATCAGATTAGAACCAACAATGTTATGCGAACACCTTAGAGGTAACTTCGTTCAAACGAAAAAAGAATTACTCAAATCGGATCACGGGTTTCGGAGTAATGTACATTTATAAAATCATCATTATTATCATCAACAATCATCATCATCAGGTCCACTCTATCAAATTAGTGATTTTCAAGAGTGAATGCTTGATTTGCTTAAGACAATACCCAAATTACCATACATGTGCCTTTAACAATTGAGGAGTTCCCTCATTTCTTCATGGATCCCATCATCAGAACAGCACCAGATTAATGTGGGACCACCTTGGAAGTACCTTCTTTCGAACAAAAAAAGAATTGCTCAAATCGGACCACGGGTCTCGGAGTAATCGCTGAACGTCCTACATTTTAAGAAATCGTCATTATTATCATCAAAACAATCATCATCATCAGGTCCACTTCATCAAATTGGTGCTTTTCGAGAGAAAATGCTCGAGTTGCTTAAGAAAACACCCAAATCACCATACATGTGCTTTGAAAAATTGAGGAGTTCCCTCAATTCCTCATAGATCCCATCATCAGAACAGCACCAGATTAATGTGGAACCACCTTGGAAGTACCTTCTTTCGAACGAAAAAATAATTACTCAAATCGACCCACGGGTCTCGGAGTAATCGGTGAACATACATAAAAAAAACAGCCACAACCGAATACAGAACCTCCTCCTTCTATGAAATTGAAGTCGGTTAAAAATTCGCTATAAATTCGGTAACCTATGTCGAAAAAATCGGCAGGCCGCAAGCCCAAAAGCAAGATTTTTTCCATGACTTTAAGGGCCTCTGCGTAAGGTCTAATCGAAAGCCTACGTTGGAGATGTTCTTACGTACCCTCACTCTCTTACTTGATCTCCACGACCCTTCGTTATTAGATGGGTACTTGTACACGTATAAAAGTTTTATGTAGGTACCTGCTCCACAACGACTGCAATACTGATGCAGCCTGCGCGTTTTTTTTGCCTACGGTTTTGGTGCCCCCTAGACGTGGTGCCCTAAGCAAGTGCTTATTTTGCTTAAAAGGGTTAATCCGGCACTGCAAATGACAGAGGTCAATGTTTTTTTTTTAAAGTACCCACCTTCGTGGCCAGCCATTAAGTGCTTAATACGTATGAATATGGATGCGATATAATTACGATTAGGTATATAATTCATGACGGAGAAAATTTATAATTTTAAATAATTATGCGCGTGTTGATATGTGTGTTTATTTTACCACTACGTAACTATGTAAACTCATTTTTACTTTTCTTGATTACTTAATGTTTACTCAGTTCCCCAAAGGATGGCACTGTGCAATGAGGGGCAATTAATTTACAGTCGTTTAATTTTGTTGTATTATTAAATCAACATAATTATTCAATTAAATTTGTTGATATCCGTACCCCCTCTTCTAAACTTAGAGTTAATTTGGCAAATCCTTCCTTGGTGGCTTATTCATGTCACAACGTATTAAATTCAGCGCCATTTGTTAGTTTACCAGGGTACTCTATAGTGGTAACACATATTAGAAAAAAGTTTGTCCCTCCTTCCTAAGTAGCGCCATAAGATTCAGGGGCAAACTGAAGTCAATCGAGTGTTGTGGGTACCCCCCCTTTTAGGGGTTGAATTTTTATAGCCTATAACCAGGCCGGGGATTTTCTCGACAGATTAGTAAAGTTTTCATCAAAATCCGTCAGCCGTTTTCACGTGATGCGCGTTCAAATAAACAGATAAACAGACAACCAGACAAAAATTCTAAAAACTGTTGGAACGTGTTCTGTTATCGATTCTAGGTATCCCCAGCCAACTTTTTTCAAATATCTTCCATGTACAGACTTTCGACCCTCTTCAGCTTTATTATATTATATGTATAGAGTATAGAAGATTAACGGCTTGAAAATTACTAATGACTACCAGTACTTTTAAATAAGTCCTACTAAAAGTAATTTCATTAAAATATATCTGGTAGTATTTAAGTGAAATGGCTGTGACGTAGTACAGACACTGCCAGGCGGGCAGGACAGGGGGACAGATGGACATAACGAACGATTAAGATTAATCGATCAACTGCGTTATGCAACTGCGATTGGACTGCGTTATGGAATAAGCTAGGGGTCACCAAATGGCGGACCGCCGACCTATTTTTATTTTATTTGTTAAGCGACAGTCAGTTGAAATCAAGAAAATGAGCTCCGAAGAATTGAAATTTGAATTGGTTGTTATAAGTGAATTATTAAAGTAAAAAGTTCATTTTTTACTGATAATCTGTATAAGTGTTTAATAATTGTATTTAAGTAAAAAACAGTTTAAAACCGACCAAGTGCGCGTCGGACTCGCCCACGAAGGGTTCCGTACCATTACGCCAAAAACGGCAAATAATCACTTTTGTTGGGGTGTGTAATGATGCGTATAACAATTATTGATATATTTTCAAAAGATATAACAACTTTTGATATAATTTCATGGTGTATAATCACTTAAGCGGTATAATGAACTTTTAATATAACAACAAAATAACTAATAATGCTTAATCGATATAAAAGCTATTCGATATAACGTTTACTGGATAATGAATATTTGTTATAAGTATTTGTGGTATAATGTATTCTAATGTATAAAAATAAGTTGAGATTTGTCAAAAAAGTAAAGTAATAAAAAAAGTCGGTTCTGGCGCTTCGCCGGCCGCTACCGCGGCACGCTCGCTTCGCTCGCTCGGCTCGCGCGCTGTAGGGTCGCAGTTCTACCTAATACTCCTCCTCGCTTCGCTCGTCGTCGTACCTAACTGAGACCTGCCTTAAGTTCGAATACGTAGGTTATACGTAATATTACAAATTATACCAGTAAATTATGCCAACTGAGCGTTATATCGAACATAATTATATCACATATACGTTATACGCTGTTAATGTTAGATTAGAAGTTGTTATATTACAAGTTCATTATACTTGACGATAGTTAGACTCTCTAAGAATATACCATGTATTGTTATAGCAAAAGTGCATTATGTCCCTCAATCGTTATATCGACTTAAAATATATCAAAAGTTGTTATATGGACGCACCCCTTTTGTTGGTGTATGGGAGCCCCACTTAAATATTTATTTTATTAGGGTTCCGTACCCAAAGAGTAAAACGGGACCCTATTGCTATTAGTATTAATATTATTTTATTTTATATACTTACAAATAAAGCTTCATTTGCTTCCCAGTCCCACCCACAAGGATCAAGTAAACCTTATAAATCAACTTCGTTCTAAATGAAAACGGAGATACTTACTTCTGTTTTAGACATAAAATCGAACTTCAGAGAGTTCAGTAGTTGTTACTTGTTAGTACCTACTCTCAAATTTATTGTTATTATACAGGGTAGCCAAAAAATATGTGCTTTTCCGTTGCTGGCAAGAAAATGGTTGCTGGAAAAAAAATTTACCCTCCCATAGAAAATGGACTAGCCAAAATGTATGAAACAGCCATTTTTTTTTTTCACGAACACCCCGAAAGCGGTTGGTCCTAAAAGTAAAAGTTGCTCAGTATAATCCCTAAACCTCCCTAGTAACGGGAATGCACTTATTTTTGGCCAGCCTGTATATACATACAGGTATATATACTATTATTTAATATATATTTATCTTTAAAACATTTAATTATTCAACTTCCTTGGTGAACTGACTTGAATAAGTTACTTGACTTCATGGATGAACTTGTCACAATAATTCCATGACAGAGGTAAACAATCATTATTATTTACTCGTCGTTGGTTATATATCGATGGCAAAAAGCGGAAACGTAGTAACCGCTACCTGGCCAAAAAAATTTTATTGCATATACGGAATCAGCGAATTTTTCTGCGTCGGGTGGTCTGGGTCCCGTGGCTCTACGATGATTAGAAAAAACTGGACAGCGTAGGAAAACGAATGTATTTTTTTGATCATTCCTTAATGACATGCGTGACATGTTATGTATGACAATTATACTGAGAACAAAATGGCGGAGCTGACTTGACCGGCCAGCTCCCACCCGCGCCCCGGGCGCGCGTCCGCTCGCGACGAGGAATCGGAATAGAAGGGGGCGATGCAACGGCTGTATGAATGTCCATTGCAACGAATGAATGAACGAATGAATTGACTGACTTTACTTATACCTTTTAATTACAACGAGCCATGGATTCTCGTTGATTTGGCGTGAACATTTTTATTAACATGTGATTATAATATAGTGAGAATAACCTTAGCACCTTATATTAGTAGTTTTGTCTTGTTTAAGAGAGATTTATACTTATGTTTCGAGAGTTTTATAGCATTTTTTTCATATACGAAGACAAAAAAGAGATTTGTTACAATAACGTTGTGTTATAATATTTTTTGTTGTGAGATATTGTTGATTACTTGTCGTATTAGGTCTTACACGGTCAGTGTTTGTTATTTAAGTTCTTTTTCATCAAAAAAACACTATGAAAATTCAAGTGACGTTTTTAAATATGTGTGAATAAAAGCCAATCTATACGTAAGTCTTTTTAATTTCACTGTTTTTTTTCGGCGGTTGTCGGTTAATACATTTCAGTTTTATTGATAACGAATTAAATGGCGTTTGCACTAAATATAATGGAACATAAAAAAACATAGTTATATAACCGCTTACAGCACTTATGCGTTTGAGATTTTTTACTAGTCTGGCGGTTTCCATACATTTGCCTGTTTCACTTACAGCGTTTCCGCGTAACGAAAATAAAAGTGCCATTGTAGTAAGCGCCGCTAAAAGACATACCAGTCATTTTTATGATGTTTTGAGTACGAAACAAGAAAGAACTGCGAAATTTATAAACGTATTCCAAATCTGAAGTAATTTCGTTAATAAACAAAGAAGTTATGATTTTTTTTCGAAAAACAAAAAAGTTGTTTGGCTTTGGTGTAAAGTTTGCATTTTGGCGGTTACTACGTTTCCGCTTTTTGCCATCGATATTATCTCAACACATACACTCTATTGACTACTACCATGCTTATAAAATAAAATAAAGAGTGCCAATATTACGTTAAAATAAATTTACTTGCAAATTCAATTGAAAAGTATCAACATTATTCTCGTCTGCGTTGAAACGTGCATAGCTTTGCCGGCGCTCGCGTACCGAGCGCTAACGCCAACTATCGAGTGTTATTTCGCAAAATCGGTGAACGCTCTAAGGCGGCGGTCGGCAACCTGCGCCCCGCGGGCCGCATGCGGCTCGTGAAACTGTCACTTGCGGCCTGCGAGCCTCTTTGGCTATGTAATATTGAGAAACGACAATGTCTGATAAAGTCATAAATATTAACAAAGTGCGGCCCGCGTCAACTTACTCATTGTTAACTACGCTACTAAAACTACGCAAAAAAAGGTTACCGACCGCTGCTCTAAGGAATAAGGGCTCTTAAGTTTATAAACATATGTGACGTTTTCAACTAAAACGTACCACATTGTCGGTTGTAGGTAAGGTAGGACTAACCATGGTATAATAATATACTCCGCCTGGTACTCCATTCCCGTCTTTTCTAGGTCACCTAACTGACACAAGTCTACGTCATCATGCGACAGCGCTATATGATAATTAATATGCGATAGCGCTATATATAGCGGCCATGTTATTGTGACGTAGGCCTGTGTCACTCTGGGAATAGAAGACCATGTTTTATTAGACTATGGGACTAACGATAATAAGTACCCTTTAGGTTGAAAATAGCACATTTATTCATCACCACACGATGTCCTAACTTTATACTGTATTATACATGATCTGGATTTATGAAACTATAAGTTATAGGTGTGTATACTCGTACATTAGATCTACGCTACGACTCTGATGGTTGAAAACTGTAAGTTTTCAAATAATAATAATAGGCCTTTTACCATCTGCTGATCATCTTCCTCGCGTTGTCCCGGCATTTTGCCACGGCTCATGGGAGCCAGGGGTCCGCTTGGCAACTAATCCCAGGAATTGGCGTGGCCACTAGTTTTTACGAAAGCGACTGCCATCTGACCTTCCAACCCAGAGGGGAAACTAGGCCTTATTGGGCTTATTTCGGTTTCCTCACGATGTTTTCCTTCACCGAAAAGCGACTGGTAAATATCAAATGATATTTCGTACATAAGTTTCGAAAACTCATTGGTACGAGCCGGGGTTTGAACCCGCGACCTTCGGATTGCAAGTCGCACGCTCTTACCGCTAGGCCACCAGCGCTTCGACCTTTTACCATCTGCTGATAATTGATAATAACAGGCAAACCGAGTTATTAGAATAAACAGTTAGGTACCTAGGTATCATCTTGTCAACGGATCAGGAATCCATCTCTTTTAGAATAGAGGTTACCGTTTCTTTTTTAAAATGTCATAAGGAAGTGAGGTTTACATATCTTTTCGAGTTTAGATAATTATGAGATGTGCTGGATGTTCCTTGATCCAGTACCCTCATATCTACACTACTTACTGTCTTCTTCTTCTTTTATTAACTTAATAACTAATACAGGTATGTATAACGTTTAGGTTTTTGGGGAATCTATATAAAATATGTGTAGCTGTTTCAGGTGCAGTCAAGTGTAGGTACGCGGAACGGGGAGCCGTGACGTAGGTGCGTGACGTCATGTGTCGTCAACCGGTCTTCGTACGAGTACTTATGTTATGGTTGCCCCAACATTGGTAAATATTGTAGATAAATAATCGATTAACCTACTAACACAGGTTCTGTTATAGGCTTAGCCATTTTTTCAACCGACCTACCGTTAACGGAAAGGGTAATGAACCGTCCTTTTGTTGCGAGCTTTAACGAGTTTAACGAACAATAGACTGTTAAATCTGAACCTGGCCGTGGAATGCACCTGTTATTGTTTATCTGAATGCCCCAGTAACCGAGTTAGAAGGTTACCTACACCTATTATAGATTAAACGAACTTACCTGTAAGTGAAGTTCTATCCTAATTATACGAAGGTTTCGTCCGAAGATATTAGCATAAGAGACACATGTAGTATCGCGTAGCGCATGCCATTTCACACTATTTTGAGAATTTAAAAGTTTTTTTTTTTGTAAGGTAGATTGCCTACCCGCTCCTTCACTTCGCTCCTTGACTTCATTTCTTTGAGAGTATAGCTACCAGCAGGTTTATCATATTTTTACGATCAATGGGGTGTAATGCTATTACACAATGCGGAGGGGGGGTTGCTAATATCTTCGGACGAAACCTTCGTATAATTAGGATAGAACTTCACTTACAGGTAAGTTCGTTTAATCTATAATTATACTCGGTTTCGTCCTCTATATTAGCGTAAGAGACACATGTAGACTTTTAGAGACAATGATCGTAAAATTATGAGCAATGGAATGAAATACCTTAAGGTACTCATAAATATTTTTTTATTGATTTAAATACTTTATAAGTAGATGTTTACATTGATTCAGTAGGAGTATATTGACTAAGAGATAATCTTTATTACTTAATATAATCTTTAAAATTTAGTTGACATTTTAAAATAAGTACTTAACTTCTCATGATTGTTAAGCCAAAGCAATCATCATCATTTGAATCAATAATAGGGCGATTATAAAATTTGGCAAATGTTTGCGAGGCAGAACTCCAGCCCGTAGTTTTGCGTATCTTATCTAAGCTGACACCTGATCTCAGCGCAGCGAAAGAGGCGGCATGCCGGGTACTATGCGCAGTGAACGATGACGTATCAATTCCACTTAAGCCTAAAATATTTTTAATCCATCTACTTAATGTTTGCGTACCGACTTGTTTATGAGGTTTTTTAAAACTTATAAAGGGACATTCTGCCTGATTTCTAATATTTTTAGTCTTTTGTAAATATGAGTTAACTGTTCGTGCCGGACAAATCTCTGGTTTCTCATTAAAAAAAGGGCAAGACCAGTAATGGTTGTGTAGAACCAATTCGCGATGTTTTAATGAGGTCTGGAATTTTAATTTTAATTTTATCTGAGCAATTTTCAATATTACATATTTTAATATTAGCCAGCGTTTGTACTCTATGAGCTGTTATGAGAGCTAACAGTGTTATTAATTTTTTAGATATCTGTTCGAGAGATAAATCTTCATTGGGATACCATTTTGCCAAAAAATCTAACACGACTGATGGATCCCAGGTTTCGTTATATTTAGGAAGTGGAGGTCTAGAGCGAAATACTCCTTTAAAAAATCTCTTTAAATCATCATTATCTGAGATTTTTTCATTAGCAATCAACGAGAGGGCAGATCTATAAGAATTTAGTGTTCCATATTGGGCACCGTTAGTAAACAAGATTGTTAAAAATCGTATGATATCTGGAACTGATACATCATAAATGTTCAATTTATTCTGTATACAATAAACGAAACACTTTTTATAGCACCCTTCATACTGCTTGTATGAATTATTAGATAATGAATCCAACAGTATATGTGTAGAAGATGGTGGGACACCTCTTCTTAGCATCGCTTCGCGGATAATATTCCTGCCACCAGGGTAGTCTGCGAGCGCACTTGCCTGCGGCTGGAAGTAGCAGACAAAATTAGATTATTATTTGCTTCCAGTACTAAAAGTTTTGAAACCAATAAACTTTTGAAAAGTGGATACCACGGTTGCGTGGGCCATTGTGGAACCACCATTATACCTCTAGGTTTATCGTTAATAATTTTTCTTATTGATTTTAAGATCATAGTGAATGGGGGAAAGGCATAGAAGTAAAAGTTAGACCAGGAGACTGTAAATGCATTTATCGCATACGCGTCGGGGTCTCTGTGCCAAGACATATAAATTGGGCATTTATTATTAATACGACTAGCAAATAAATCGATATTCGGGCAGCCAAATTCATTTACAATATTTTGAAATGCGTAGTTAGCAAGTTCCCACTCAATATCAGGATGCGTACGCCTAGACTCCTGATCCGCTACAAAATTATCCGCAGAACGAATATATGAGGCGAATACAAATAGTTTTTTCGTTTCGCAATATTGCCAAAGTTGTTTTCTGATTTCTGTCAAATGAGGGAACTGAATGCCTCCCATTCGATTAATGTAGGAGATATCAGTGGTATTACCTATCAATGCGAAGAAGAATTTGTTTGTTGTACAAGTTTAGTGAAAATATTTTTAGACCAATAAATGCAGCCATAATTTCTAGCTGATTTATATGGTTTTTGCGTTCGTCTGCATTCTATGGACCGCTTGCCTTCTGGTCCCAACATGCTACCCCCCACCCAGTAGTTGAGGCGTCAGAGAAAATTTCTACAGCGTAATAATCGGCTATTTTACAACTAGAATTTTCTATTTTATTTTCCCACCATTCAAAGTCAGTGCGTAAGTTGTTTGGGATAGTCATGAAGATATCCTAATTATCATGATCTTTTAAGATCAGAAATTTGCACCTTTCGAAGAGTTTCGTATAAAGCCAGCCGTATTCGACGGCTGGACATGCAGATGTAAGAAGACCTACAAAACTTGCGAAGTCTCTTATTTTGCATCGTTTAACTGCAGATTTTTTTTTGATTTCCTTTTTTATTTTTAATATTTTTTCTTTTGGCAGAGTAACTTCAAATTTGTTAGAATTTATTATATATCCCAAAAACTTGACTGACTTTGAAGGGTTTTGATTGCTCTTTTCTTTTGTTTATAATAAAGCCTAGAGATGTAAGAAGCTTTTTTGTATTTTGTATATAGACATTCATTATAATCTTTGCCGATAAGTAATAAGTCATCAAGATATATGGTAGATAAGTAACCACATGACCTTAGCAACTTCACTACTGGTTTCATAACTTTTGTAAAAACAAAAGGAGCACTGTTTAACCCGAACGGAAGGACATTAAATTCGAAGATATTATTTTCAAATTGGAATCGGAGGTATTTCCTGTCATTTTCATGTATTTTAATAAGGAAATACGCATCCTTTAAATCTAATGTACTTAGATAACAGTCCTTTGATATTAACTTTAAAGCAGTGCGTAAATCCTCCAATTTAAAATTAGATGTATCTATGAATTTATTCAAAGATTTAAGATTTAAAATAAATCGCATTTTTCCATTCTGTTTGGGTACTTATAAGAAAAATAGGCGACAAAAATTGATCGTCTTGCGCTTCACATAGTGAGATTGCTCCAATCGACAGTAAATCCGAGATAGATTCACGTATGTGTATTTTTTCTTGATTTGAGTAGTTTCTTTGTACTTGGTGGTACTAATTGTGAAACTGGTTTAGAAAATGGAATTTTATAACCCTTGATATAAGACAATACTAGAGGATCATCTGTGAGCATTAGCCATTGAGTATAAAATTTAGCTAATCTACCTCCTGGTATTACCGTTGCTAACGATGTCTGTAGCTCGTCCTGTAGTGCTGACGCTGATGCTGCGATGGCCTCGAGGTGTGCATGAGCCGATGGCGTGTCGAGGTCGCAGGCTCCTTCGCTCGTGACGGTCCCGGCTGCCTGCGAGCTGTACCCGGCTTCCAGTTTAAATTTTTATTTATATGGGGTATATTAGGCTTTTTAGCCTGAAGTTTAGGTGTCGGAATCTTAAGGTCTGCTCCAGATTTAGTAATGGCTTTAGCCGATTTCAAAGTGTCGGCCAAGTTTTCACTGAATAAAAACTTGTCAATTTTAGTATTTAAAAAGCTGATCCTTCATTTCCTTCTTCATAGCGTTCAATAAAAAATTTCGCCTGGTAATGGTATCAGCATGTTGACAATCGCATAAGATTCTACTTGAATCTATCAAAAGTTACAGCAAGGGTGTATTTTTCTCCTTATTTGACATAAGGAGCGTTATAGCCTCACTTAGGCAACTTATAGCGGAAGTAAGTTGTTTTTGTTTATTTTCAATAGTTTTGTCGCGTTTAATTACCACATCCGATACCGCGGCCTTGACTTCCGCGTTGATTTCAGGAGGATCTATTAATTTACAGTTATCCGGTGTCAAATATCTCTCTTTGAATTCTGTGCGCAACTCCTTCGTTAATCCGTTTGTTGCGCAATGTTCTAATCTAATCGACAGGTCCTTTTGTATGCTTTTTCCATATTGTTTTACAGCATTGGGATCAGTACCAAGTATTTCCATCAAATCAGCATCTAACTCTTCTTCTGTGTCAGGTAACGACTGGTCAACATTCTCGATGGCGGGAGTGGCTGGAGAATCTAGGGACGGCGCGGCAGGAGCAGCTGATGCAGGAGGATTAGCTGGCGCAGCGGGAGCCGGCTGCGGGTCTACTGGAGGCACGACGGCGGCATGCTTCAACATGGCGGCCACAGGCGGAGAAACTTCATTAATTACGGAACCTGTATCTGACCGGTCCGACCCCGCGTATTGCTGTGCCGGCGGCGCATGATAGGCATCATCCTCAGGAATCGCCCATGCGTCTAAAAGGTCCGTGTCTGAAAAGGAGACACAGCCTTATGTCCACGGTGTAGTATAATAACTGTGTAAGTGGCAGTCGCAAATTTGTTTAACAAGAACTGCCCCCAAACTGTTATTCCACACTTTTTAGTGTACTACGACCATTGTACGTGATAGTAAATAAACACGCATAAAAAACCATTGCAATGTATTTTTATTAACAAGTTAAATTATCGGCAGAACAGTCCCAATGCATAGCAAGTACTGTCCGTAGCCATAAACTTTGTCGTTTACATTTAAATACCTGTACCTATATATTGCTGCTCTTAATTCGCAATACTTACGCATGATCTACTTTGTTCAAGAAGAAACAGTCCCATTGTACTGCCCGCAACTCAAACATAAGTAGGTAGGTACAAGGTACCATGTAGGTAAGTACTAAAAACTGATAATATAACTACGCAACCGTTTAAGGTTCAAAGTTAAATTTGTTTAAGGTTTACTGCTACTCGAAGTTTGTTAGAACATCGATTTTGTAATCAGTTCATTTCAAGCCCTAATCTGCTATTTATAAGCAAATGAGTTCAAAAAACGTTATTTACGTAGGCCTTAATACAATTACGATAAGGTTGCCTATCGCATACCTGATTCATCCTGCGAGTTCGATGAGTCACGATGTTTGTCACGATCTGGTGATCGTAATTTCTTCTCAAGCCGTTTGATTTTCTTTAAAAGATAATTGTAACTATCTTTATCCGTTTCACGTTTACGTTTAGGCATCTTTTAAAACGTTAATCACTGATATTTGATCACTTTAATACGGGAGCGCGATGTGAAACGGCGGGGCACTAAAAAGCGAATGAAGTCGGGAGCGGGTAGGCAATCTACCTTACAAAAAAAAAACTTTTAAATTCTCAAAATAGTGTGAAATGGCATGCGCTACGCGATACTACATGTGTCTCTTATGCTAATATAGAGGACGAAACCGAGTATAATTACTCTTGTAGCGATAATTAGTTCGATAATTAATTTTAGATCAAGAAACGGTAACGAGATAACACAAATTAACTCGTAATTGTTCTAATGATGTAATAGACCAATGCTGCCCTCATAGTCTAAAAGGCAGTTTTTCGACATTTTGCCAAAATTGACTTTTTGTGATATTCGTAATGTAGAGATCGAGATGCATCGACTACTGTTGGCGACATCTGTCGGCACGCCTGTCAAATCGGTACTACGTCATCGAATACGGCTGCAAGACCGTTCCAGCGACATCTACCGGCGCGGCTGTGAAGCTTCTCCGCAGCGTTTCACTTCAGTGGCGCCATCTGTAACCGTCGGATTTCGAATACCTAACGGCTACCGGTCTGCTACCTGGGCGGGGCGGTTCGAAGTCTATAAAAACCACCAAGCACGTGGCTACGCTCTCTTTTCTGTTCCTGACGCCAACGAGTAAAGTAACTATCTACGGTTATGTTCTGTATCGTTCTAGTTTGATCTCTTTAATTGTTTTACAATTGTTTAGCATTTCGTAAATAAAAGAGATACTTATCTTAAAACGCTTGTAAATTTATCATGTAAATAATATGTATAATCTCACCTAATGATTTCATGCAGTCAATAAAGAAATAAAATAAGATTTATGTTCTGTGTTCTCATGTTTTATTATATTCTAGTTAACAGTCAAGTTAGCTCACATCAGAAGTGCTGGCAGAATGAAGAAACATAAGCGATCTCGTTCGCCTTCGCCCACATCGTCCTCATCGTCATCAAGGACGCCGTCTCCGCCTCCTCCCAGAAAGAAGAAGAAGGTATCGAAATCAGATGATGGAGAATTTGTGAGTACATCTAGTGCGATTTCACTTAATAGTATGATACCTGAGTTTGACCCTATTAAGGACAATGTCGATGCGTGGTTAAATATTATCGAATCGTATACTCGTACGTTTGCATGGAGCGATAGAATGACGCGTTATCAGGCTCTTAATAAATTAAAAGGTTCGGCTAAAATTTGGTACGACTCCTTGTTGCGAACTAGTTTTGAGTGGACAAATTGGAATTGGCATACGTGGCGTAGTAAAATCTCGACAACATTTCAAATTAAACGAAACATGTTTGAATGTTTAAAAGATATAATTGACCGTAAACCCAACGAAGAACAATCTCTTTATGAATTTTTCTTTGAGCAAAAATGCAAGATTGACAGGCTTTCATTGAATTTTACGGAACACGATATTATATCAATTATTTTAGGTAATATGCGTGATAGTACTTTAAGTAGTTCCATAGAGGCGGGTAATTTCAATACTTGTGACAGTCTAGCTAGTTTTTTGCACAGTCGTAAATATAAAAGCAAATCAGTCACAAAGCAAACGATACCCGGACATAGTAAACAAATTGATACGCGAAGTAAACCGGTGTCACCGAATTTAAGTATAGGACAAACGGCGTCGCCTTCTGTGGACCAAACTTCAGATTCTGTAAAGACCGGGCAGCCTCAAAATCGCATTAAATGTTTTTGCTGTGGTGGAGCGCATAAAAGAAACCAGTGCGAGGTTAAATGCGAATTTTGTGGTAAAAAGGGTCACACCGAATCGGTATGTTTTAGTAAAAAGAATCAGAAGGTTGCAAAGCAGGAGACAAAGTTTATTGGATGTACTGAATCAAAAACTAGGTTTTTCAAAAAGGTGACGATTAATAGCAGATTCGAGCATGAAGCTTTTATTGATCCTGGCAGTAGTTGTAGCCTTATTAGTCAGACATTGGTTAATAAATATGCGTTAACGACTACCGCATTGGAACCACCAATAACATTGCACGGATTTTCAAAAGATATTAATAAGACTGTGTTCAAGTGCTTGAAAGTCTCTTTAAAATTAGATAGTCTTGATCTGGAGAATATAAGTATGTATGTTATGGAAGAGTTATCTGACTGTGATATATTAATAGGTCGTAATGTAACTGAACGTCCAGACATTATGTATTCACGTGTTGGAGATGTATTGACATACAGTTATCAAAAATCTTTTGATAATTTTTGCAATGTGATAAGTGAGACTCAAATTGATTCAGATTCACATCGTAATGAGTTAGTGCAATTATTTCATAAGTATAGTGAGTGCGTCGCGAGTAGCGTCAAGGATTTAGGAGTAGTTGATGATCACGAGATGGTTATCGAATTGAATGACACAAAACCTATTCAATTTAGGCCATATAGGAGTTCACATGGCAATAGAAAAATGATTCGCGAAATGGTTGACGAATTATTAGAAAGTGGTATAATTCGGGAAAGTAATTCCGCCTATGCTAGCCCCGTGTTGTTAGTGGACAAGAAAAATGGCGAAAAAAGATTATGTGTTGACTACAGGGCCCTAAATAAAATAACGATCAAAAATAAATACCCTATGCCCCGAATAGAGGATCTTATAGACCGACTTCAAGGTTGTAAATACTTCACCAGCCTAGATCTCAAAAGTGGTTACTACCAAATTAAAATGAGTGCAGATTCGATTCATAAAAGCGCTTTTATAACTGAAGACGGTCATTACGAATTCCTTAAGCTTCCGTTCGGGCTTTGCAATGGTCCATCATGCTTCCAACAAATGATGAACAAGGTATTGGGAAATTTGCGTTTCGGTAAAATAATAGTCTATTTGGATGATGTCTTGCTAATAAGTGAAACCCCAGAAGAGAATTTGGCTTTACTAGAATCGGTTCTGAAAATCTTTAAAGAACATAATTTGAAATTAAATTTAAAAAAATGTCACTTCCTAAAAACTGAAATCGATTTTCTAGGGTATAAAGTACAACATAATACTATAAAGCCTAGTGAAAAGAAAGCTGCAGCTGTTAAAGACTTCCCTGAGCCAAAAACTGTTCACCAATTACGCCAATTTCTTGGGCTTATAAGTTACTTTCGTAAATTTCTTCGAGCAACACGGAAGGGAGGCGGCATTCGCACTATTTCCCCTCTGCCGAGGTACAAGATTTGCGCGTCAATCTAATCTAGCGCGGGTAATAAAACTAGTTGCACTTGGATTTTTCACTAGACCGAGTCCAGACGCGCGCGTGAACACTGCTGCACAAAAATGCCTGTTTGCTCGGTTTTTTGTTATAAAAAGAGGTCGGGGACATCAAATTTACAAAAAGAAAGTGTTACATTTCACATGTAATATTTTTTTTTACATATCATACGTTTAATTACATTCAAACACAATTATTATATTTTAGTCTCATGTTGTTGTTGGATTTATCGATTTTGCTCGCTCAGTACAAATTGCGGATCGGTCGAGTGACAAATCCGACTTCTCATCTCTCAGAATACAATAACATACTTCAACGAAAATGTGTTAGTGTGCGTGTTGTGACACTTGTCACTCGTCCGTACACAAAAAGAGATCGAGGTTTGCAAGATTTGTCGTTGACGTGTGTCATTTTCTATGTATTTATGTCGTCATTACAGATTGGATTTTGTATGTAAGTGTGTGAGAAGTGCGACTGTGTGCACCTTTCCCCCCGCGAAAAATGGCAGAAAGATTTGTACGGTGAGATATCGCTTGGGCCCCTCCCTTCCGATGTATCGGAAGCCGGTGTTGCTCGAAGGTAAATTTATTAAAAATTGTGCCCTTTTATCGAGCCCTCTTACAAAATTATTGAAAAAGGATAGTACATGGTCCTGGGGAAGTAGTCAACAACAAGCTTTTGAAACTTTAAAGAGTGCACTGTTGTCTGGTAATATATTGACTATTTATAATCCAAATAAAGAATGTGTACTTTACACGGATGCTAGCAGAGACGGAATTGCAGGTATTTTAATGCAGGTTACGGACGAAGGGGAAAAACCGGTACACTATTATAGTCGTCAAACGACTAACGATGAAAAAAAGTATCATTCGTTCGAATTAGAGTTATTGGCTATCATTGCGTCGTTACAAAAATTCCGACTTTATTTTATTAGGCTCCCCGTTCAAAATTATTACTGATTGCAACGCTGTACGTTTTGCTATGACTAAGAAAGAGATTGTGCCACGCATTGCACGTTGGGTACTTTCTACTCAAGAGTTCTGTTTTGATATAATACATAGAGATGGTAACAGAATGCAGCATGTAGATGCTCTTAGCCGCAATCCCGTGCAATCTGGGGAACAATCTGAGTCAGAATTAATTATGTCGATTACCGAAGCCGACTGGTTGTTAACTGTACAATTGCAAGATCCCGAAATAGTTAAAATAAAGGAAATATTAGAATCAGGAGAGGCCGATATGAATAAAAATATTTTTAGTAATTACGAGCTTCTAGGTGGTAAAGTGTACAAACGAACTGGTCAAGGTCGTCGCTGGGTCGTCCCTAAGCAGTGTATTTGGCAGATTATCAAATATAACCACGACGATCTTGGTCATTTCGCCGTAGATAAAACGGTAGAACGAATTAAAGATAAATATTGGTTCCATAGAATTCGACGCACAGTAAAGAAATATATTAGTAATTGTCTAAATTGTGTATACAATAAGAATAAAACTGGTTCAAAAGAAGGTCTCTTGCATCCCTTGCCAAAGTTCGCCAGACCATATCACACATTGCATTTAGATCATGTAGGCCCGTTTGTTAAAACTACACAAAATAACAAATATTTATTAATAATGGTAGATTCGTTTACTAAATTTGTTTTTATATTTGCTGTACCTAACACGGATAGTGCTAATGTTATTAATGAATTAGATAATCTTTCAAAAATTTTTGGCTACCCAAAAAGACTGATCACAGATGCAGGGTCTTGTTTTACGGCATGTAGTTTTAAACAATACTGTTCTAATAAGAATATAAGATTACATACGATAGCCACAGGTATGCCACGTTCCAATGGCCAAGCGGAACGTTTTGTTAAGACTATTTTAGAATCTATGAGAGCCATGGGTGCAGATTTGTCGGATAATAATTGGGACAAATGCGTAAAACCTTTGCAACAAGGCTTAAATAGTACGGTACAAAAAACTACAAAAGCCGTGCCTAGTGAAATATTTTTTGGTTATCGGTTACGTACGGACGCGGATACTTTAGCACCTGATAGTGATAGCGAGTCTGACGTAGATGTTACTAAATTACGCAAATTAGTTGATGAAAATATCAGGGCGAGCTCCATGCAACAAAAAGAGAGATTCGACAAAACACGCAAAAAGGCTCGACAATACCATGAAGGTGATTTAGTCCTTATCAAAATACAAAGCCAATCCAACGATGGTCACAGTACAAAGTTGTTACCAATATTTAAAGGACCTTTCCAAGTGGTCAGGGTCTTGGGAAAAGACAGGTATCAGGTGGAAGATGTACGAGGCGCTGAACGTTGCAACAAGCGGTATACTGGAACGGCGGCAGCAGAAAACATGAAACCCTGGATACACATCGATGACTGGGAAATATCAAATAAGTAAGCAGTGTTGGCGAGGTAAATATTTTATTCCTTACCTCAATTTTAAATATTATTTATAATATTTACTTTTTATAACCTTATTTTTCATTTACTGATTGCGAGCCCTGGTAAAATGCCATAAGATAAAGTAATTGGAGTATAATATATATTTTACCAATATAAAAACTTAATAAATGCAAATTTATATTAATATACCAAACAATATTTTTCTGCTTCCAGGAAATTATCAATTTAATATTAAGTAATCATTACGGTTACTTACTATTAAATTGGTAAAGCTGCACTAAAGGAAGTGTGCATGGTCTAAAAATATAATGAGCCGGTAAACACCTAAGTTACAACAGTGGGCACGAGCACATATAGTTCATATAGAGGAACAACGTGCTAGAAAGACACTTTAATGTGACTGGTGTGGTGATTATAAATTGGACCAGCGCCTTTCTATTGGTGTAATAAGAAGCATTATTTATTCTTATATTATTGTTCATTCTTTAAAGGTATTTGTTTTGTTGACAGCATTTTACCGGACTCGTGGAGTGCCCGAGGTGGGCACAACTGTCACATGGCCGTGTTGGCGACATCTGTCGGCACGCCTGTCAAATCGGTACTACGTCATCGAATACGGCTGCAAGACCGTTCCAGCGACATCTACCGGCGCGGCTGTGAAGCTTCTCCGCAGCGTTTCACTTCAGTGGCGCCATCTGTAACCGTCGGATTTCGAATACCTAACGGCTACCGGTCTGCTACCTGGGCGGGGCGGTTCGAAGTCTATAAAAACCACCAAGCACGTGGCTACGCTCTCTTTTCTGTTCCTGACGCCAACGAGTAAAGTAACTATCTACGGTTATGTTCTGTATCGTTCTAGTTTGATCTCTTTAATTGTTTTACAATTGTTTAGCATTTCGTAAATAAAAGAGATACTTATCTTAAAACGCTTGTAAATTTATCATGTAAATAATATGTATAATCTCACCTAATGATTTCATGCAGTCAATAAAGAAATAAAATAAGATTTATGTTCTGTGTTCTCATGTTTTATTTTATTCTAGTTAACAGTCAAGTTAGCTCACACTACTTTGGCCCGTTTTCCGATAAGTCGCTTAGTTTTCGAGAAAAATATCGTAAAAAGACCGTATTTGCACTAATGTTCTAAGCGTTCCTAGTCTAAAAAGCGACTATTTGACTAAGCCAGGCTAAAACAACGTATATGCGTATATGTATGTATACGTTTTTTTACGCTCTGGTTTGTGTAAAATCTTATCCACCATGTCTAGCCTAAAATAACGTATAAGCCAAAAACTAGGCTATAAATACGTAAAAGACGCTATACGAGCTTTAAGATTAGGATCTTTAGAAAATTTTTAGATCTGATACTAGTCTAAAAACTCGTATAATATTTTTTTTTGTTTAAATGTGCCATACGTCATTTAAGCCTAGTATCACTTAACTTTTGTACGTCACCATAATAGTCTTTAGAAACGTATAAATGTTATACGTTCTTCTTATTTTGTATGGACGTCGTATTAAACGCAAACAAACTTTTATAAAGGTTGAAAGTGCGTCTAACTACTGTGGTTACTGATTAATAAGCCTTAATACCAATGGAGAGCGATTTAATGAGTACGTCCTCTACTTAAAGGAGTACTCTATTGAAACTTATTTTGGTTAAGCATTATTAACCAAAATTTTATAAGATGATGTATGAATGACCTTTGGTATGCATGTTTAAATCGTCTCTCTTGTATGATAACATTGTATATAGGTAACATCCCCACCTTCTAAATTTATCACTCATACCCATATTCATTACATTATTTTACATTACGGAAAAATCCTTTGGCCATAAGCCCCAGGATTTTCCCTTCCAGGGCGACCCCGGTAGTGTAACGGTGCGTATAACGAAACGTTACACTATTAACCTTCATACTATTTCTGGCACCATACAAATTCTAAATTCCCTTTTCAAATTCAAATCCTATTCCAAATTCCATTCAATGATTTTTATTTTCAGTTCGATCATACACTCCGATCGATAAACATCATTTTAATCTAACAGACTGTACTTCCCAAGTTTTCTAAACACGACCGTTAGAGTGTGATTTTTTTATTAGTGAAACGTAAACATAAAACATAAGTGCGTGCAGTTCAGTATAGTGCTCGTTTTGTGGCCCTGCACACCTTCCAGATATATATCTACATCATCACCAAGGCACATATTGTAAGTTATTTGATTTCTAACCTTCTAAGTGAATTACGAAAGTGTTTTTATACATACCTATCTGTTAACACGTAACTGTATTGTTACAGGTGCCTTTTTGTTTAATTAATAAACACCCTTCGTCGTCCCTAGTAGGTACCTGACTTTGATTTACCTTCATCCCTGTGAGGCCCTCCATCTGCCCCCTCAACACTGGCCAGTAGTCTATAACGCAGTATATGCTCCAACCTTCGTCATGCTCCCCGCGCGCCGAAAGACACCCTTATGCTAAGTAAAAGCCGTCAGCCGAAAGCGCAGGCTTGTAACTGCCGGTATGCGAGCGGAGGTGGCATTTTGCGCGCGAAATATTGACTGAACGCCAAAGTAAGAAAAATACTTTATTATTGCATTACCATCATAATATGAAATGTTATCAATAATATGTAGTGTTTGCAATTAGTACCTTCGAGTATTATCATTTTTATCAAGGTATATACTTTAAAATTGCCTCGCAAATACTTACGCTCGACAGCAAATACGTCTTTCTAGCGTAGTTTGTGATGGTGAAATTGTTCATACGTACTTTTCTTCAGCAAACGTTGTTTAAGTTTTATTTTTTCATTCGACGGTTTGACTGCTTTTATTTAAATAAAATCAAATTTATATTAGAGCTAATTGTATCGGGTTTAATTCCCTATAAGCCAAGTACGTATTTGACATTACGAAGAGTTTAAATCTTAATGAAAAATGTTTTAAAGGGAAATTTAATGAGAATTCTTATGGACAGAATAACATTTTCCACCTAAGTATTTAGATAACCAGGACAAAGGACCATGGGCATCTTTATATGGAACCTGGGTCCATCCAAAAACCAACTGAGGTTATTAAATACCTAAGTGGGTTTTATCTAGTTAATATCGCACCATGGGCCCCAAGCAATGCCTCAAGCGGAATTGAATTATTTTTATTGTAGTTTGTCAATATCTAACCACTCACTTGGTTTTGGTAGCCTAGTAAGTCACCTGACGTCAGTGTTATTATCTAAGCAATATATTTCGATAAGAAATATCGTAAATTAATTACTGAAAATTATATTACGTTTTATTTATCATAGTATTTACATATTACCGTATTATCTATTACGTTTTATAAAAAAACAATATGTTTCTTAAAATAAGTTGGTATGTTTGTGTATTAGGTAATAGTTGTATGTTAAAATAGTAAAAGCTATGAGTTTGTAATCTAATACAAAAATAATTTTATTAAAATTTTAATCTCATTTTTAATTACAACCGCTAAAAGGCGTTTTAGAATTAAATAAATGACAGAGTATGTGCAGGAATTAATGCGAGTTTAGTTTTATTGCTAATGTAGACTACATAGCTCGCTAAGGTCTTACCGTGCGAAGAAACTCTCGATGATTCGATGCCTATTGATAACAAACTAAAATAACTATTAGAGATGCCACGAATTCGGTAAAACATTATGTATTATTTTGATTTACGTGTATGCGAAAACTGGTCACCTACAAAGATAAATGGTTGCTAAGATTTAAGTCAGCAGCAAGCTGGGTTCTCCATACAAACGTAGTTACGCTCTCATTTTAAAACGATTAGCTAGATTGCTCTAAAACTTTGTACTCACTAAAGGATAAGGTATATCTATGCCTGTAATTAATGTGTAGCTTCAGATACCATAGTTAAAAAAATACAGCGAATATAAGTTTTTCATACAAAATTTATTTTTCCTCTATTTCATTAGTTTTGTTGGAATATAAACCAATTAGGTACTGGTATAGATATATCTCATGTTATTGTATGTGCAATTTATTACAATCCAACACGTTGTTTTAAAATGAGTACAAATCTCCGTTTTTATGGGAAGTAAAAATTCGGCTGAGCTTATTGCGGACTCTTTTAAGTTTCGTTGCTCATGCTCATTAGAAGTACATGTAATGTTATTAGTAGAGTCGAGTAAATCTAGCCTATGATACAAATAAAATCAGAAAGACCGTACACATTAAAAATTTGTTACATATTATGGGGTTATTCCCACTAGTTAGGTATCTACCACCAAGTTGTTACCAGTGGTAACTACTGGGAATTTTTTTTCCAGTAGTTACCACTGGTAAAAGGTGGGATTTTTTTCCTAGTAGTTACCACCAACATTTTTTTACAGTACAGTTTAAATGTCTTTTATTATATGAACAAAAAACACTATACTACTAGGCTATTATTAAAAAAACGAGGTCTAGCGATTACTTTTTGTATTATAATCTTAATTACCACACAAAATTAACACATAAATCGGGTTATTCTCACTAGATACCATCAAGTTGGTACAGTTCAATAGTAATAAAAACAGTATACGTAGAATACTATAAAAATAGAGGCTTTACAAAATTGTAGTGACTGGGAAAAATATCCCATCTTTTACCAGTGGTAACTACTGGGAAACAAATCCCATTAGTTACCACTGGTAACAACTTGATGGTAACTAGTGGGAATAACCCAATTTATGTGTTAATTTTGTATGGTAATTAAGATTATAATCCAAAAAGTAGTCGCTGGATCTCGTTTTTTTAATAATAGCCTAGTAGTATGGCGTTTTTTGTTCGTATATTAATAAACATTTAAACTACGTGACTGTTTTTTATTCCCATTTCTTCCAAAAATACTAATCTATAAAACCGTATATTTGGTGTTTTTGGTGGTATACGTTTTTTTACACTAGCACGCTAGTCGAAAATCTGAACAAAATCTTAATTTTTCCTAGTATACTAACCAAAAAGGCCGAATAGCTGCTATAAGGTTTTTTAACTTAGGATTTCAAGTGCGAATTATACATTGTTACTAAGCAAAAAGGCAGCATGTGACATATACGGCGTTTTTACCTAGTTTCTACTTCGTAACTAAGTTAGAACGCCGCATAACGCATGTTTACCGCCTTCTTGACTAGTACGACCTACACATTTTTAAGCTTAATACTAATCTAAAGTGTTTTTTTTTTTTTTTTTTTTTTTCTTTAGCCTATTAGTGTGTCCCACTGCTGGGCAAAGGCCTCCCCTCTTTCCCGCCACTTGTCTCTGTCTAATGCACACTCCCGCCACTCCACACAGAATGTATCTAGGTTGTCCCGCCATCTCCGTTTGGGTCTTCCTCTGCCCCGAGATCCATCCTGTGGGATCCAGTCCGTGGATACTTTAGCCCAGCGTTCTGGGTGCATTCGGCAGATGTGCCCTGCCCAGTCCCATTTCAGCTTTGCGGCCTTCATGCCCACATCCACAATGCCAGTTTTGGAACGCAGTTCGGTGTTTCTAAAGTGTTTTTTATAAAATTAAAAAAAAACTGAGCTGTTTAGAAACATACTATAAATACCTAAAATGAGTACATATATACAGGGTTGGGCAAAATACTGGCTTCCACGTATTTCAAATACAAATTACAAAATACATTTTTACAAGTATTTGAAATACCAAATACAAACTACTTTGGTGACTGGTATTTGAAATACAAAATACAAATTACAGTGTTTAAAATAATGTATTTCAAATACAAAATACAAAATACTTTTAATTTTTTTTTGTTTAATCATTTAGTTTTTTAGGGTTCCGTACCCAAAGGGTAAAACGGGACCCTATTACTAAGACCCCGCTGTCCGTCCATCCGTCCGTCCGTCCGTCTGTCACCGGGCTCTATCTCACGAACCGTGATAACTAGACAGTTGAAATTTTCACAGATGATGTATTTCTGTTGCCGCTATAACAACAAATACTAAAAACAGAATAAAATAAAGATTTAAGTGGGGCTCCCATACAACAAACGTGATTTTTGACCGAAGTTAAGCAACGACCGTCTTTTTTTGCCGTTTTTTTGCATTATGGTACGGAACCCTTCGTGCGCGAGTCCGACTCGCACTAGGCCGGTTTTTAACGAATATCCTTTCCTAAAAACTTATAGGGTCATTGTGCTTGTTTTCGTCCAGCTCTAGTTTTCTTCCACTTGACGAAATTTGAATAGGTATAAACCTACATTGCTGCACAAATTTGGACTGATTTCAATCCTTAGTAAATTAAAAATGAAATATATTATTTGCTAATCTGTCAAGTGGTCGAAAACTAGAGCATGGACGGAAACTACTGCAATGACCCTGGCCCCTGGCTGTTGACGAAAAGTTCCGCGCAGAATAGCTCGCGCATTGTACCTACATATTTGCACCTCGTACAAGTCGTACATTATATTTAAAAAAACGTTCCATTTTAGGATCAAAGAATTTAATAAAAAAATGTATTTTGTAGAAATGTATTTTGAAGCTTAAAGTATTTGAAATACAAAATACATGTGAGTGCAGTATTTGAAATACCAAATACAAAATACTTTTCCAGGTAGTATTTGAAATACAAATACAAAATACTAAAATGTATTTCAAATACGTATTTCAAATACATGTAATTTAAATACTGCCCAACTCTGCATATATATACCTACCAGTACCACATACAAAAAGAAAAAATGGAAAAAGGTTTTCCGTTTCGTAGAAATTGAAGAAAGATGTTTGGGTTGGTTTTTTGCGATTATCTCGAAACTAGCTTTTGTCGAAAAACTGCCTTTTAGACTAGGACGGCAGAATGGGAGCGAGCCTAATTAAGCAAATCGTAATGCATTTTATCTCCTTACCGCATACATGTTCCTCCCCTCCTCTAATTTTTAGTGTTCCGTACAAAACTTTGTTCACGGAACACTTATGGGATCACTTCGGTCTTGCAAATCAGTTAAATGCGTTTTTTTCAGAGACCGTTTGACGTAGATACCTAAAATTTGGAACAGTTATAGCAAATACCACCACTCATATTGTAAATAAGTCAAAACTGCTTATTTCTTATTTAAGGGGGAAATTTAGGGGGTTGAGAGGGGTAGGCTGATTTTTTTTTCATTTGTAAGAATCGTGTGGGGTACCATTAGAAAGATTGCAAAAAAATGAGTCGATGGACTGATTTTGACTTCATTTTAGAGTTCAATAGTTTCGTTAAAAAATGCATTTAAAGTTGCAAGATTTCATACAAAAATTTTCACCTCTGTCCTGGCGATTTTCGCGAAAACTATAGCTAACAGGCAGCTGACCAGTCAACACCCAACTTAAAGAAGCATGGAGACGGCGGGAAAATTATCAACTTTATCTTTATTAGTTTTTCAACTGCAGCCTGAGCTTTGGTTGCTTCGGGCTACCTAACTGACGCTTACACTGGTCATTTCATATTAGGAAGTAGTTCTAGCGAGAAAGATCCGTAGTTAAAACTTTGGCATTGAAATTTATGACTTATATCTTTGACACAAAGTTGAATTCTGCTTGCTTATTTTTGTGAGATATTTTTTTTTTCTGAAAAGCCTGCTATATGTATGAGAGTGATCTACAAAATACAACCTTGTTATAATGCAAATAAGTTTAAATTTCGAACGGGCTTTCCACCCAATGGAATGTGCCCATTAAGAATCATAAATATTTATTTTCCTACTTGACGATCATAATATAAATTCGTAGTGTAAAATAATTTATATTGTAATTTCATATTATGAAATAAATAAATCTAAATCTAAATCTAAATCTATTGCAGTTTATCTGAAAAAAATCAAATTAAGAATTCCGTTCTTCACTGTCGTTGTGTTTTTTTTTTCACAATAGAGCACATAGAGTTAGTAAGGCGTATAGAGATAATAAAGTCATTTAATATTTATTAACGGTTATGGTCTCATCTATAGATTTTATTGAGAGTATCTGATTCGTAGAAACAATATTCCTTTTCATTAAATTACATTTATTAATTGTATACAGTAGGTACTTATGTATATTATATGCTATCAAAATCGCTGCAGACCTTTTTTGGTCTAACTCTAATCATATAAACTCGGACTGAGTTCAGTATCAATTGAACGTAGTTTAGCGAAAAGTAATATTCATCCATAAACTATGTCATTGAAATTAATGGCTTTTGTTTTTGAATTTTATTTAACAGATTATCGTGGATCATATGCTTTCCCCTAAACTACGTCCAATTATTTATATAGTCAGACCAAGCTAACTCTGCATGGAATTTCCAATGACAAAGTGTGACTGTGTCATCATTAATGTCAATTTTTTATGAAAATATGTCGTTTATCTCACTCTTACACTCTCTCACTTTGTTAGCATAGACGAACTCTACATTTATTAGCAGTTCTAAATAATATTAAAGTCTATATATATGGCAGGGATGTTACGGAGCTCCGGTTCCGTTTCCGTTAAGACGGAACTTCCGTTTGGTATTACACATCCGTTTCTGTTCCGGTTCCGTTATGTTTGAAACGGAAGTTATAACGGATGTCAATGCTTCGCGCGGCGGCGGCGTACATCAAAAACAAACAGGTTCATACCAGTCATTCGCTCATCGCCCCGCTTGCCACGTGCTACGCTAATTTGTTGTTTGTTTGTATACTTTGTTTTATTCGTGTTATTAAAATTAAAATCGTATGTGTTCTGTTGTGTACTGACTACTGACTGTGTGTAGTGTGTGGTGAATGTTAGTGTGTAAAAAAACGCACAACGAAGCCGGAATCAAGTTCGATTTGGAAATATTTTGATGAAGTTAGTGGGGACACGGCTAAGTGTAAACTTTGTCTGAAGGTTTATTCTAAAAAGGGGAAAACGAATACATCGTTAAAAAGTCAGGCTCCGATTCTGGTTCCGGTTCCGTTTTCGGTTCCGTTTCCGTTATCGGTTCCGTTTCCGTTTTCGGTTCCGTTAAACTAAACTGAAAACATCTGTTTCCGTTTTCGGTTCCGATAAAACCACATCCGTTACATCCCTGATATATGGCATGGAACTAGAAACAAAAACAAATCAAAAAAAATAATAAGTTCTAAATTCAAACTGAAGGAGCATTGAATACCGAGCTATAATGGTGAACCGTAAAATACTAAGGACCTATCGAGTCTGAGCGTTTTGACTGCACGGCTATTTTAATTTCTATACAAATGATCTCCTAGGTTGTTGTCGACTACAATGGCGCGCTTTTCTTATATCCTTGCCAATGATTACATCGAGGATGAATGTGTGACTGAGTTTCACAGAATTCTTTCTCAAAACACAAGTTACCGTCCCCGCGACGTACTTTTGATGCAGGCTATGCATTTGATCGAGCCCGTTCCCGCCGAAGAAGATCACTTACAGGTGATCTTCTGAGAAGCGCCCGGTAACCGACCCTTTTCTGACATCGGTCACTTTATTTCATATTTCATTACATCAACGGTGAATTAAAATTTTATGATAGTTTGTATAGCGATTTATCACCGTTAGAGGAACAATATTTGTTGAAACTTTTCCCTTATAGTCCTCGAAAGTCATTCCCGCCCGTTCAGCAGCAAACAAACACCGTTGACTGTGGTGTGTTTGCCATTGCTTTTGCAGTGTCCATAGCACTTGGGTTGGATGCTACAAGTTGTGTTTTTGCTGCTGATGCCATGCGACCACATTTATATGCTCTGATGAACTCTCAACAGTTGACTGCATTTCCTCAAATCTCGGAAACCGCTATGGAGATCGACTCTTTGGTGTCTGTGGCCTCAAAACCCTTTGCGCAAGAAAAAGACATAAAGATCGATTCACGGCAACGATCTGGTCGTCCAGCCAAGACAAATGCAAAGAAAACAAGAAACAACACCGAAAGAAAAGCTTTCGAACGGGAATATAAAATTAAGCAACGAGCCAATCTTATGAATCTTAAAGACCAACAGGCTGTGGATAGAAAGCGAAAGTCACCCCTAGATGAGAATGTTTCCTCTCAAGAAGGAGGAGAAAATATAAACTACAACGAACGCATAGAACCTAAGGTTCGTAAAAAAAAACAATCTTCGGTCATTCAACATGCACCATCCGATGCCCAGTGTCGTATAAAAAAGCAGTCTGATGAAAAACTGGCTAAACAAATTACATGACTCAACTCCAAAATCAACCGAAAAAACGAAGCAACGCAACAAAATCAAAAAGTAATGACTGGGACCATGTAAATAAAACGTTTTTTCGAAAATATATGTGACGGTAAAACAAATGTCTGTCATTGTTGTGGACGTTTATGGCAGAAATCGGGACTAAAAAGTTTATCAAAGCAGTTCGTATACGATAAACATTCCAGTGCCAAGTCTGAGGATATCCATGATTTTATAAACGCGTGTTTCTTTTACCATTTGAATAGTTCATCTGGCCAATTTTGCCAAATTTGCTACAAAAATATTTTAGCCAACAAGATCCCACGTTTAGCTATGTCTAACGGCCTTCTATTTGCTGTTATTCCAAAAGTTTTAGAAGAATTGTCACCCTTAGAAGAACGTTTAGTGAGCCCACGACATATATTCTTGAAACTAGTTAAACGTGGTTGTGGACTCGCTTATCAACACGGCCTCGCAGGTAATGTAGTAAATGTTCCAGTGAATGTTGACAATATGGTTTCAGCTTTACCACGTAATGCAGATGATAGTAATGTGATTACCGTATCGTCGTGTGGACGAAAAGAAATAATTCGTCCCTCAAAAGTACGTTCAGCAGCCTTATATCTAACAAAAATGCCATTGATCAAAGAAAATGGAGTAAAATTTGATGACCAGTGGACATACGAAAATGATTCCGATCATGATTTTGAATGCACTTGTCCTGTTGACGGTGATTTAATTGATTTACCATTAAATCCAGGACAAACTGAAACTTTACTCGATAATAAACAGGACATGATTATTTCTATGGCACCAGGTGAAGGTAGCAGACCTATTCCATTATTTTTTGATGATCATCTAGAAGAAATGGCCTTCATTGAAGTACATGCCGGGGAAAAAAAAGATTTTAAAGTCAGATTAACGTACAACGATATCGCAAAATCAGAAGTAACGCGATTCGACAAAAGAGCAATGCGGCCCGACTACTTATTTACTCTTTAAAAAAAACAGCAAATGTTCTCTGTGAGGGATAGTATTAATGTATGTCTCCGAAAGAAAATATTGAGGGGAGCTCCAATTGTTGTGGAAAATATATTGAATAATGATTTTATGCAAGATTTAATACAGCACGACGATAGCTACAAAGTGCTGTCGCAAATCCGGAATTCATCAGCCCATTGGGAAAGTCAGAAAAAAAATGATTGGCCATGATACGTCAATTTGGCGTACCCACTTTCTTTGTAACTATTTCTGCTGCGGAAACAAAATGGCCCGAATTAATTAAACAGTTAAAGCAAACGGTTGACGGTCAGGACATAACACTGGAAGAGGCGGTTGATATACCTTACCTAGATAAAGTTAGACGGATACAAAAGGATCCTTATATATGCGCAACATTTTTTGACAAACGCGTTAGAGAATTACAAAAGACTTGGGCGTGTGAAAACGGGCCGTTTTATAACTATAAAATAAATCACTTTTACTACCGTATTGAATTTCAACACCGCGGGTCTCCACATGTGCATATGATGTTGTGGCTTCAAAATGCACCCACGTTTGAGCCAGGAAATCAAATATCAATTAATAAGGTCACCAATTTGATTGACCAAATAGTTACGTGTAATAGCGGCGCCAATACTTTGAAAGACTTTATATCTCTGCAGGTTCATAAACACACGCACACTTGCCATCCAAAACCTAACCGCCCATGTCGTTTTGATATGCCTGCATTTCCTCTTGATACAACATGTATTCTTTTAGAGTTAGAGAAAGATCATTCAAATAAAAAGCATTTACAAAATATAGCAAAAAGTATAAAAGAAAAATTAAATAACATTCCAAACCAAATCGATAGTTTTGATGCCTTTCTAAAATATATTAATAGACAAAGATTAATATATTATGGCCATCAGAAGTACATTGAAACGATCAAAAGTATTTCTTCAAAGGAATCCTCAAGAAAAGGATATAAACCCATATTCTCCCAAAATTTTAGAACTGCAACAAGCAAACATGGACATCCAGTTCACACTGGACCCATTTGCTTGTTCAGTGTATATAGTTGACTACATAAATAAAGCCGATAAAGGTATGTCCTCACTTATTCGGGCTGCAGTTGAGGAATCAAAGCAAGGGAACCTAGGAGTGAAAGAGAGTTTACGCTCTATTTCTCACGTTTTTCTAAATCATTCTGAAATATCAGCTCAAGAAGCAGTTTATTCTATTGTAGGCCTTCCTTTATCAAAATCTAGTGAAAGTGATATTTACATAAACACAGCGCACCCATCACAGCGGGTCCACATTTTAAAAAAGATAGACCAGTCAAAAATCATTGATCCCACGTCATCAGATATTTTCCAAAAAAACATAATAGATCATTACACAAATAGGCCACGAGATAAGTCATTTGAGCAGATGTCTTTAGCATTATATGCAGCGTTTTACACATATTCTTGCAAACGTGTAAAAAACACTGAGACTATTGAAGATGAAACCGAATATATATTGAAGAAGAAGAAGATGTTCAAATAGGAAAGTGGATTCCACAACTAAATAATGATGGTTATATTCGTCGCCGAAATAAACCAAGAATCATTCGATTTAGGCGTTTTGATCGCTTTGAAGATCCGGACAACTTTTATAGAGAGCAATTGCAACTATTATGTACCATGGCGAAACGAAACCGAAGAATTGCTCCGTGATGATCTGAATTTGAAAGAACTATTTGAACAAAATTGTGATAGTATAAGAAAGGAAAGTATTCAATTTAATCAACTTGGTGGAGAAGTAGCTTTTCAAGCTCTTCTCGATGCTGTGCGTAATGCAGATATTTGCAACGATGAGGAAGATGAAGAATTAACAATCGTTCGTAGACATGGCATAGTAGAAGGGTGTGAATTTGAGACTCAAGAAGCCGATATAGAACCAATTTTTAATAAAATACAAAAAACGTCAATTAAAGAGGATAATAAGTCAGCCTATGTAATAACGGAGCCTCCATTAATGCCACCAGATCAGGTTTTACAACTCATTAGAATGCTGAATGATGATCAACGCGATATTTTATTACATATTTCGAATTATTTTTTATCAAAATCCTCTGACCCTGTGTACATTTTTATAAATGGTGGAGCCGCAGTTGGAAAAAGTCTTCTCATAAAGGTACTATATCAACATTTAACGCTTAATGTATTTAACCGAGAGCCTGGTTCTAACCCCGATGTCATAAAAAAATTATACTGGGAAAGCCGCGTTTGGCATCGGTGGACAAACTCTACACAGTGCGCTAAGCCTTCCGATGGCACAATGTGGTTATGATATGATATTAAGTAAAGTAAAATTGATTATGATAGATGAAATATCGATGTTAGGCAGCAAAACATTAAATCAAATTAACTTAAGATTACAGCAGATATTTAACAACAAAGAAGATTTTGGCGGAGTCCCAATTATTGCTGTTGGGGATTTTAGACAATTGCCACCTGTTTGTGATAATTGGGTGTTTCAACCTTATTCTAAAAATGTCATGGCAGCTCTGGCCGGCGCACCATTATGGGAAAAGTTTAAGTTCTTTAAGATGGACAAAATTATGAGGCAAAAAGATGACTTCGACTTTGCAAAAGCATTGAATAACCTGGCTTGTGGTTGCATGACCACAGAAGACATCAAATTAATGAATAGTCGAACAATTGGATTTGATCCATGCACACCAGATTTCAAAAACGCAATTCGTTTGTTCAGCACTAATAATGAAGTAGACAGATATAACAACCATATTCTTTCAAAAATGACAACTGAGGGCACGGAAGTCACAGCTATCGATACAGTGTCTGGAGCCCCTAATGATGCAGCTAAACGTAAAGCACTCCAAACTATAAATGCATTAACAACCATGCAAACTTACGTATTAAAATGAATTGGACCCCGCTTGATGCTGTAACTTACACTATAAAAAAATGGAAATCATCAAATTTGATTGTTCGTCGAACTCAGTTTCCCGTAGTTGTGGCAGAAGGAATGACAGTCTATAAAAGCCAGGGTTCGACCTTGGATAAAGTAGTTGTTCATGTCAATAAGAATTTTAAAAAAGCTATGTTATACGTAGCTTGTTCGAGGGCTACGACCGCAAATGGGCTCTATATAGTATCCAAAGACGGAAAATTTAAAGCTCCCTCGTCGTCAATGAACAGCCCAATTGATAAAGAATTATTACGTTTATCTGAGTGCCTGCTTATTCCAAAATAAAAATTTAAAAATAACATACCTGCCTGCGTTTTCAAATTTTATACCATACTGTACAGTCGTTACGGAAACATCTAGGGGCATAAATGTAGATCCCATTTTCAAAGCCACGCACATGTCTTTATTTGTAGAAACATGGTCATCTCCAAAAGATGTTTTTTTTTTCTAATCAGTCAATAATTTAATATGAAACTTAAACAAGAATATAGTAACCTAACAAATTATTTTAATAAGATTGGTTTTACTTAAATGATAAATAACACGTATAAATACGACTTGAGACAGAACTGAACTTTGATTGATAGTGTTTTTAGGAATATTCCGAATTCCATATTTACATATGTTGTTGAAAGTTTTTTCAGCCACCACAAAAAAAAATATCTCAGAATTAATGATATATTAAATATGTAGTAAAAACTACATTACAAGGGTTGCGAAACTATAAGGGTTCCTATAGAGTAGTTGAATTCGGAATCCTAAAAACAGGCAAACAACCTCTGTAAAATATAACAATGCAAACCGAACGGATCACTAAATGCCTCGAGCTATCTCGGGCTTGGCCAAATTATTTGATATAAAAGCAAGGCAGAACAGATGCCAATCCTTCAGTACAATCAAAACCTGAAGACATCCGGAACTGTTCTGACCGAGCGTTTAGGAGTATTTTTATACCTTGTTCGCGTATAAATAAAACTCATTCTGCATTTTCGATTTAGTTTATTTCTTTCATCCGCGAATTGGTCGGACCCTTCTCGAGAGCTGCGTGGTGGACTGGACCGATCTTGGCAGTACGAGAGGCAGCGGCAGGCATAACCGGCGTTACCTTCTTCCTGAACCATCGAGGCTATATTGCGGTCGCGGGCTGCAATAGTTATATTATAGATATATTATAGATAGGTATACTATATTTTGTACGCCGAGAGGTAGAGCATGAAGGACAACTTTGTACAGTAACATCTCTATAGGTATTACTTTACCCATGTTTGACAAATAAATCATCTTTATCTTTAAGATATTCTATTAAATTGTATAATGTACAGGGCGATTATAATCTGTATGAATTGCTCAATGTAACAAACGTATTTAGTTTGATAATGATTAATACTGTATCCGTGTAAATCGCTTGTGGGTTGAAGCTTCCCGCGTAGGGTTTGCAATCCGGATCCGAAATGTATGAAATTATCCGGATCTGGATCCGGATCCGCGGATATTCCCATACATTTCGGATCCGTCGTGCAAACCCTATTCCCGCGTCCGTAGGTTACCCTACCCTACCCCTGGGTGGTGCCAAGCGGGAGCAACGCCGACACGCAGGCGGCGGTTAAATAACCTGTCTCCCATCCAGCGCGGGAGCGGCTACCGCTGCCGGGAGAATTAACTACTCTCGAAAAGGTCCGGCATAGAAAGTACTGGGAATCCACTATGACTATTCTCCCAGGAGAACCCATGGCGTCGGCATCCTGATTCAACAAACAACAAAAAAAACACCAAAAACAACAAAAGATGATCATCGGGGAATTGCCAAAATATTATTTTCTTAATAGAAAATATTATTTTCCTATTGTTTGCCGAATGTGGTCTTCTTCCACCGTTTGGCCAATTTTTGCATTTAGATCTCCCTCTAAAATGAACAATTCTCGCTTTGGCAATTGATGCCTGATGATCATCTCTTGTTGGCCATAGAACTCGTCAATCTCCTATGGTCTTGGCACCCGCAATACAAGAGGTGAAAGGTTCTTGGAGTTCTGCGTTGGTGAAGCAGAACAAGTCGTCCGTCATTTCGAACTCACTGCTGCCAACTATCGGAAGGCTTGGAACGCCTTAGTCTGCCGCTACAGCAATGATAGAGTTATAGCTACTACCATACTGAATCGCCTGCTCAATCAGAAGAAACTGACGTACGAATGCTCTAAAGGCCTCAAGGATCTTCTTGATACTACAAACCAGTATCTCAGTAGTCTAGCGAATTTGAAGATTGACACAACTACTTGGGATTCGATCATCGTGCATATTGTAGTATCCAAGTTAGATAGTGAAACTCACAAAGCTTGGGAGCAATCACTTGGTTCTTCTATAGAGTTACCCACTTATAAGAAGCTCACATCATACTTAGAGGGACGATTCAGAGCGATGGAAATGGTACAAGCGACACAGAAGAAAGATAAGAAAGAGACCACATTTCAACAACCAGCTACTGCACCTAAAGTAAAGAATGTGAGATCTTTCACCGCTGAAGTTGATACGGAATGCACATATTGTAAGAAAAGTCACTACACCTGTCACTGCACTGAATTTGCACAAATGGACATAGATCAACGTAAAGAATTTGTAAAGAACAACAACTTATGCTTCAATTGGCTTGTCAAAAGGTATTCCATACGGAACTGTAGACAAGCCACAACATGTAAAACTTGTAATCGCAAACACCACACGCTTTTGCACTACCAGAGTATAACTGCGAATACAGTCACTATGGAGACACCCACAGAACCTGAAGACACACAAATTAAGGAACTCACAAGTCTGAAGGTTTCACAAAAAGGCAAGCGAGTGATATTGGCCACGGCACAGATATATTTGAAGGATAGCAGTGGTTCTCTCGTACAACTTAGAGCCCTTATTGACCAAGGCTCTGAAGGCGCCTTCATTACGGAGTCTGCAGTGCAACTGCTGCGACTGAAGAAGACTTTCCCGCCAGCTAATATCACGGGTCTTGAAAATCAAGCTTCACTGCCACGACACGTCGTTAACTTAGATATTTACTCACCGATAGACACTCACTATGTAATGCAAGTTGACGCTCACGAACTCTCGAAGATTAATAGTTGGTTACCCTCAAAGGAGTTTGACATCTCACAATGGCCTGCCCTGTCCCAATTGCAACTAGCAGACCCTCACATGCAATCGCCGGGACCTATTGATGTTCTACTGGGCGCCGAGGTCTATGCATTTATTTTGCTAGACGGACTTCACAAATATAACGATGACAAGCTTATAGCACAAAACACGAAACTCGGATGGTTTGTCTCTGGAGCATCGAAATCACGAAGTGATCTGCCACCTCACAATATTGTAGCATATCGTGAAGTGCGTGCACTTATCGAGGTAGATCAACTCCTACGCAAATTCTGGGAGACTGAAGAGCACAAGCCTCATGAGAATCCGATAACACATCTTGAGACACAATGTGAAGAGCACTATAAAGAAACTCACTCCAGACAAGAAGATGGTCGATACGTCGTATGCTTACCGTTTAAAGATGACCACGGAAAGAACTTAGGCGATTCTCGACAAATCGCACTACAGAGACTAATGCACATGGAGAAGAGATTCGCAAACAAGCCTAAATTTCAGAAAGATTATGCGGACTTTATAGAGCAATATCAGAAGCTGAATCATTTAGAAGATGTAGACCCACAACATAAGCCAACTCACAAAGTCTAACATCTCCCTCACCACGCTGTGATAAGAGAATCCAACAGCACAACAAAGCTTCGTGTGGTCTTTGATGGCACTGCACAGCCGTCAAATGGCGCATCTCTGAACGACGAATTACTCATCGGACCATCAATATTGCAAGACTTACGGGATCTCATTATTCGTTGGCGTACTCACAAGATATGTCTGCTTGCCGACGTAAAGCAAATGTATCGCCAAATACTCGTCGCTAATGAAGATGTTGACTATCAGCGCATACTGTGGCGCGCATCTCCACAAGATGAAATCGTCGATAAACGTTTGTTAACTGTGACATATGGTACGTCGTGTGATCCGTTCCTCGCTATTCACACTCTGAAGCAGCTTGCATAAGATGAAAAAGAGGAATTCCCAGACTTAGTTGAAGTCATAAGTAATGACTTTTATATGGATGACTTGCTCACAGGTGCGAATGACGTGGAACAAGCTACTAAGTTACATAAATAAACTTGAAATGCACAAATGGGCATCCAACAATCCTGACGTCTTGAAGAATATGGGATCCTTTTAATTTACCGAAACTTTATTGACTAAATTTCGTTTCCCAACCAAATTTTACCAACTGCACGTTTGTCAACTCAATCTTTCCCATATAAACAATTGACAAACTTAAAATCCGACAAATGATCATTTCCCAAACTGTTACTTAACAACTTTTATAAGACCAACTGTTTTTTTCCCAAATGTTTTACTTAGACTATAAATGTTCGCTCAAATTTATTTGTGTCAAATAAATCACTGGACAAAATTATTTTGTCCAACAATATCTTTACTTAAAAAAAATGTTTGTTCAAATAAATGTATTGCGAAACCACTACTTGACAAATTATGTCTATCCAAAACATTATGTTATTAAAAATGTGTTACGGCTAGGTTAGGTAAAGTGGGTGCTTAGTATGGTTTGGTAAACTAAACAGCCCGAAAGCTACCAAAAAAAACACTTCAGTATTACCTATATTTTTACCGAGATAGTTTCGTTAGTTACCTTGTGTCCCTCAGAGCAGAAAATAGAAGCCCCGCGAAGCGGAGCTTCGTCGACCGGTTGCCGGCTCTCACTTGTTTTAAAAAAAGGGATTGTTATATGCCACAATTTTTTTTATTAATTAAGTCATACTTTGAATATGTTGCGTTAGTCTAAACCACACGAAAGCTACTAAGAGCGGGGACGGGGGGGCGAAGCCCACCGAAAGGGGGGCTTGGGGGGGCGAAGCGCCCCGCATCGAATAAAAAACTACAGTTTTACCTATATTTTTACCTAGATAGGTTCGTTAGTTACCTTGTGTTCCTCAGAGCAGAAAATAGAAGCTCCGCGAAGCGGGGCTTCGTCGACCGGCTGCCGGGTCTCACTTGCTTTAAAAAAATGGATTGTTATCGGAGCCCCCAGCATTGAAAAAAACAACACTACACGACTAAGTACCTATATTTTTACCTAGATAGGTTCGTTAGTTACCTTGTATTCCTCAGAGCAGAAAATAGAAAGTTTGAAAAAATAGAAAGCACGTTTTGTTTTGGTTTTTGTATTCTTTGATAAGTACTTATTTGGAGTAATTAAAATTTGTTCAAATAAACACTTGGCAATTTATTTTTTTGATAACTGTTACATTTGTAATGTTTTGGTATGGTATTTGTATTCTTTGGCAACTAATAATTTCGAGTAATTAAAATTTGGTTAAATAAATGTTGCCAAAGTAAGGAAATGTCAGAATATTTTTTTGCATAGAGTTCTCTTGGAAAATATTAGTGTAGCCAGTGAACACCACTATTGCTTTCGCGGAGATTCATTTTCTAACTAACCAAAACCCTAACTTTACTGTTAGTGCCCAACTTCACCCAAGTAAATTATTAAAAAACATTACCTACCTAAACATACCTAATTTCGCTACCGGTCCTCAACTTCGCATTATAATTTTTTTTAATTATGAAAACTATACTGAGACTTATTCCAAATCCTAAATGTTAAATTACTAAACGCCTTCATAGGCGACAATTACAATTTATAGTGAAATTATGATTTCATGCTAGTTAAGAAGAATTTAAAAGCGATTTAAAGCGATTTTTATTTGTACGCTTAAGGCGAATTTAGGGTACAAAGTTTTGCCAACGTTTATTTTCAATGAACTGCAACATTGATAACGGGGTTTACTAACAACGAAAACACTATAATTGTCACACAAGCCTGACACAGCTCCGATTTCATGTAAAGAATTACCGACAAATTGACAAATATGTCGATTTATTAAAACTACTCTTGTTTCACCAAATCATTGTCATTAAATGAAAGATGGACAATTGTAACTATATGCCTGTCATGTTTATAAGCACTTCTATACTTACAAAAACAATTTACGAAATTGTCACTTGTCACCTGTCACTTGACAATTGTCACTCGACATACATATGTCACTGACAAATGTCGGCGTGGTGAAATAGGGGCCTGGCGGCTTAAAATTTTAATACTTAGTGCTCAAGGCAATGCCGGGAGGTTTAGATATTCTCGAAAGAAAACCAACAAACCATCATTAGGAAGTGTACCTATCGATGGTTTGTTGGTTTTACCTTCGAGAATATCTAAACCTCCCATACCCTAAATCGAATAATTACCTACAAGCTTTTATTTAACTTGGAATGCACCTATGTAAGTATGTAACTATGTTTGTATGGGTCAAATCTTGCAAGTTAAATTTGAGTTGACCCATTTTCTGACTTCCAAAGAAGCTGAAAATTTGCTTGCATAATATGTAAGTCGGCTGACAAAGCAATATTATGGTACCATCGAGCTGATCTGATGATGGAGACAGGAGGTGGCCATAGGAACTTTGTGAAAAAACAACGCAACCTAATTGTGGTCGGGGTTTTTAGAATGGCCTGGATGATTTTTAGTTGCCTGTGGAAAAAACGTACAGTCAGCGATAAAACCCAACAAACAATTTGGTCGTATATCAAGTAGCTATACGACTTGAAGTATTATAAAAGTAGCATAACTGTCGTCATTTTGACTAATGGTGCATTATGCAACTAAATAGTCGGATAAACTTATTGTCGTGTAGCAAGGTCGAATAAATGTTTATTCTACCATTTTATACAACTAAATAGTCGGTGAAACTTGTAGTCGTATAGCAAGGTCGAATAAACGTTTATTCTACCATTTTATACGACTAATAGTCGGTAAACTTATTGTCGTATAGCAAGGTCGAATAAACGTTTATTCTACCATTTTATACGACTAATAGTCGGTAAACTTATTGTCGTATAGCAAGGTCGAATAAATGTTTATTCTACCATTTTATACGACAGTCGTATAGTAAGTATCACGACGACTCCTATAGAACTTTCTTACACGACAGTTGGTCGCATAGAGGTCCTCATTATTACGGTCGTAATAATGTCGTAGTCACGACAATTTTGTCGAATAGATGTGGTAAAATAAACTTTTATACAACTTTTGAAAATATATGGCGACTATTCCAAATTAAACGTATAGATTATACAACCTCAAGTTGTATAACTGTCCTATAAGGCATCTGCTTAATAATTTGTTAATTAAAATAATTAAATAAGTAAGAATTTTAAAAGCGCATCAACAAGTAGTTATAAACTTATATAGCAAACATCAGTAAATTTAACTGCGCAGTAGTTTACAGATATAATATACACTTTTGTCTCCAATATCATAAACCACCAACTTAAAAAAAAATGGCTACTTATACCTTCTTTCAAAGATACAATACACACCACTTGCTGTTAATATTGATGTCATTTTTGACACAAGCCGAAGCGGAACTTCCGTTGAAGAAATAAGTTATTTATACGACCTTTAAGCGGCAATAACTCAACTTAAAGTCGTATAAATATCGTATTTCTCACCACTACTCTTCCTTAAGTCGATTAAGCGTCGTAGTAGTTACTATTTATACGACGAAGTGTCGAATCGGCGACGCATATACGACGACTATGCAACTAAATAGGTATTAAAACGACCATTACTCAACTTTTTTACGACTTTAAGTTGAATAAGCTGCGCCCAAATCGCGTCGTATAAACGTTTATACGACGTTTATACGACCATAAAATTTGGTCGTATAAACCTAAATTTTGCCTCTAATTGTTAGTTGGGAAGCTTGTACCATAAATGATTTATTTGCCAAAAACTTAGTTTTCGAAAATATTCAGTAAAATGACTAATCCGAAAAAAAAGTTTCACTTGCATCGTGGTTTCCTAAAACCACACAGTTATTTTTTTTAGGCGATCATTTTATGTTTTTTGGTCTGACTGAAGCACATAATGGGTGTAATATATATCGACGCTGGAAAGGAGAAATTGGATAAGCGACATTTTCAGAGATATTGAGTTATATACATCGTTGGAATCGCCAGATTTTTCTGCATCGAATGGACTAGGGTTCGTACCCATCTGACGACTTTAGTGTCGCTTATCCAGTCGGTGATTTGGAGAATCACTGGTACATTTAAGTTACTAAACGACTTAGTTTTCAACAAATTTTTGAAAACTGGAGATTAGATGAAAAGTTATTCGATGTAATGATCCTTAGAGTTTTTTACTTATTTGCCAGTTCAGCTTAACCTTAACTTGGATAGTTTTGCCTTATGACAACTAACCTTTCACTGTCGGTTAACTATTTTTACCTGACCGAATAATAGGTTTTAATGTCATATGGATAAATTTGCTTAACTGTCAAATGTGAACTATTGGCGCTTATCATCATTTAGCTAATTTCAGATATAAAATTTTTGGCGTTTATTCCATTTTACCTGAAATTTGTTGGAAGTTACCTTTTTAACTTAAGTACTTTCTTTTTGTTGTTAATTTTCATAATATCAGAAAATGCCAAGTAAGGGAAAAAATAGATAAAATAAAATAAAATAATGTTAATCTAAGGGATGAAAACATGAGATAATATTTTTTCCTATTTTGGTTTCAAATACAAATTTGCCATTCCCATTCTCACTGGTACCACGTAATTAAGTTGACCCTTTTAAAGCAATTTTGATCTCAAATAGAAATGGTACACTTGTTATCTTAAGACTCGTTACATAACTTCTTATTTAAAATAAAGCTATAAAAAATCCTTAAAGGGTGTTTTTTTATATGCGTAGGTATGACAATCATTTCCTTGTGGTTGATAACTATAAAGCTCATAGAATGTAGATGTATCATAGGTTGAAAATGTGTCGCATAAGCAGCTTATCAAGTTTGAAATTGCTCCTTAGAAAGTGATTAGATAATTTATCTTGATATGTTTTTGACAAATTTTACGTATATACTTTTTTGCTTGACTATAAAATAAGCATATTTTGCAATAAGATAGTTTTTACTCGATAAATTCTGTCAACAAATTTAGCTTGGAGTTTTTTACCTGACTAATTTCTTGTGAAACATGTCGGTAAGATAAATTTACCTAAATTTATTTTGAGGACCATTTTGCTTAAGCGACACTAAATTCTTAAATAACTCATTTGAAGGTAAAATAATAATTGGATAATGTAGAATACATCACTATAACCATATAAAATTACTCATATAGGAATTTCGTCATCATTAGGAATTTTAATGATTTTTTTTTAGAAAGTATTGCAGTTTTTTGGCTCCCCCGTAAAGTTAGCTGCGTGTCGCTTATCCAATTTCTCCTTTCCAGCGTCGATATAGGACAGCCGTGTAATGGGGTTCGAAACGTCGTGATAAAAGCTTGTACAGTCAGCAGCAGAAGCTATACACTCCAGGTGCTCAAAGAGAGGTAAACGCTTAAATTGTCAAAAAGTTGTTGGCTGTCATGGTGAGCGCTCAACGTGTCACAAATATCTTAACAGTCGCTATTCATTAATTTCTACACTTACAACAAGTCATTGATACCTTAGCTGTCAAAAAACGACTGGTATCTAAGCGGTCAACTTGTCAAATATATCTGAACAATATGAAAAAATAGACGTTTAAAGCATACAAGTATGGTCTAATATTGAATGAAAAATAGCCATGCTAATTTCAGGTAAAGCGTTTTGACAATCATCGAAAGCAGTACAGTCTTGTCATCACATACATCTATCTCACGTTTTACCCTTCAACCATTTGACAGGCGCCTCTCGGTCAACTTACTACAAACTATTTCTTTTAGCAGAATCGTCAAAACGAATATGACACATAGCGAAAGCTAACTGAAGCCGAATTTAGAGCCAATTGTCAAGGCACGTTGTGGTCTCAGTAACAGGCGTTTGCTTTTCAAAGCAGAGACCGCGGGTTCAAATCTCAGTGGCACGCACCTAGAGATTACAGTTTTTAATTTTTTTTGGGTTTCATTTCTATTATTAATTTGTGTCTTCTGGCTCCAATTTCACCACGGTGACAGGTGCGACAATTGTAAAACATCACTGTTGCTGACGTCACAGGCATCCATGGGCTACGGTTACCGCTTACCATCGGGCGGGCCGTATTCCTGTTTTCCACCATCATTGTTTTATTAAACAAAACTTTATTATATCGGCAAAAAACAGATATTTCTCTTGCTAAGTTTATGACAATTGTCACAAGAAACACTACAATTGTCACGAAATTCCGACATATAACTCATTACCTGTCAAGAATTACCTACAATTCTTCTAAATCTTGACAATTGTCAGAAACTACGCAAAAGAAATATCTGTTTTATTCCGATATAATAAAGTTTTTTTAAATAATACAATGATGGTGGCAAACAGGAATACGGCCCGCCCGATGGTAAGTGGTAACCGTAGCCCATGGATGCCTGTGACGTCAGCAACAGTGATTTTACAATTGTCGCGCCTGTCACCGTGGTGAAATTGGGGCCTGGTTTTATGTTAATTTCGCATTAGTTTATATATTTTTTGAAGATATGTCACATGTAGCGTATGTGCGACTTCTAACAGTACAGGACGTTGTAGGCTTGAACCCGCAGTGCGCGTTCCTTAGATTACTCCTGTGCGGAATGCCATTAGATGTTTACTGCTAGGTTATACTAACAGGGCCTATTTTAGATTTAAGCTAGTTATTAATTTCGTTTAGTAGTACCACTGTATATATATTATACTAACAATAAGTTCAAAGATATACAGGATGATTCCTGCCCACGTCTCATGAATCACCTTGTATATAACTCCGTATACTCTATCTTCTCCGCTAAGTTGTAAAAACAAAATTCGTCATTCCTATGGTCAACAGTTAGCATATTATGCATGGCAGTGATATTTTTATCGCATACATCTATAGAAGAGGAGGCACCGTTCTTGCGGAACATGAGTCCAACCAACAAAATAAAGAGAGGAGTTATAGTTGGATATGTTTAACACCTTTACTGCCCGTGCTCCTCACGTGGGGCCACGGCTAGCCTCTATTACAAAGCCATAAGGTTTACATGTCAGATTGGGACAGTGAACGTGTTACGTTTCAATTCAATTATTTTCTCCTTCGTTCTTTGATCGATTCGGAGCATCGTATTTTAGTACCTACTATACAGGTGGCCCATTTAGATCGGTCAGTGGTGGAAAATCTAAAACTATAAGACATACACCGATCTCTTCTTAGGAACCATGTCATCGATTTTAGTAACAGGAAAAACTGCATTAATACATTTCAAAAAAAAATTATGTAAAATGTATTGAAAAAAATGGTGGTCTTTTCGAAAACTTACTAAAATAAATTAAAGGATATGAAAACAATGCATTTTATTCATTTCAGACATCATGTTTCATCATATTTCATGCAAAAAGGGGGGGTTGCGTCAAGAGGAGGGGAAGGGACGCTAGTGTGCGTAAAGCACCATACCCTAAGGTATCATACTACATTCATAAAAGGCTGGCTATAATTAGTTTGTCTTCCCCATATATTAGAACACAATTTAACCGAATCAAAAATCGATGACATGGTTGCTAAGAGATCGGTGTAGGTATATCTTATAGTTTCAGATTTCCCCATACTGACCGATCTAAATGGGCCACCCTCAGATATAGTACATTTTAGTACAATAAGGGGGCTAAATAAATATATTAACATATTATATGCTCTACGGTTTGGAAGAACGGCCGCCTATGACAGTTAAAATAAAAAACCGATCATTCTCGTAGGACCTACTTATTTATTGTCTAAGTTTGACACTTGACGATAAAATACTTCTTTAAGAAAGGAGGTGTCAATTCGTAGCTGCTACAGTATTTTTTTAAAAGTTAAACAGATCAAATTTTGATGCTTAGTTACCAATTGAAATAACAACTGCTTAGCAACTGGTGGCACCCTGGCTGCTGACGTACGTGATTGGCAGTGCGTGTAGGTATTAATGACAGCTTGAATTTGAGTGCTTAGTTACCACTGACTTTGTAACCGTGATTGTCATTGTGATTAAATAAGGGTGTATGTGTTAAAGAAAAACTCAGAAGTTAAGATATATGTGACGAACTGAAAGCCTACGTGAAAATGACAATTTAGATGTCCTTATTTTTGTGACGATTGAAGTGTATACGTTTTCTTGGACACCTTGCCCGCTCAGGTATATCTGCAGCAGCAGATAGTCAGCAGACTGTACTTACTAAAAATGAAAAATTTGCCAAGAACTGAGGTTTTCGAAAATTTTCAGTAAAATGCCTATAATCCGCAAATAAAGTTTCACTTGCATCGTGGTTTCCTAAAACCACACAGCTATTTTTACTTAGGTGGTCATTTTATGTTTTTTGGTCTGAATGAAGCACGTAATGGGTGTAATACATATAGCACAGCCGTGTAAAGGGTTCGAAACGTCGTGACGTGTTATAGAGAGGGAAGGAATTTGTTCTTCTGATAATAAACAATCTTATTTTATTATATTCTTTTATTATTTCACCAATTAATTCGTCTTAATTGTGGATTTTATTAGTAATTGGAGGGCTGGAGTTTTTAGCCGGCTGCGCCTAATTTCTGAAATATTTATAAAAAAACGTCAATTTAGAATGATACATCTATAATAGGTACCGTAAAGCTACCCAACTGTAGTCCAGTACCTAAACCAAGTTCTATATAACTCAATACCTACGTAGTTAAGGACCGTCGTGTTTCGTATCTTCGCCTGGATTTTGATACTTTTCCCAAAATATCTTTCAAATTTGAAATCATTTTAGTCCGTTACGGCAAAAAAAACGTTTTTTAGCACTCCCGACTTTCTGCATATATTACCATTAAAGCTTTGAATTTCATTGGTTAACTTGGTAATAAATGGCCCCATAGGCAATAGGAGATGATTGGGTATTTTCCCCAATCTCCGCTTATGGCATGCTTTTTACCGCTAATAACAATCCATATAACAATCTCTCTCAAATCTCATCTCCTTGGAATGTGTTAATATACTATGAACCTTAACTACACCAGACTAGGCATATTGTTAAACAAAAAACGTACCTACCTATCTCTTTTCGCTTATTATTATTATCGTAATTGAGATCAAATCGACCGTATTTACTCAAAGTGAGGCAAAATAGTAATACATTACAATGCAAGTGTGGAAAGTGTGTTATTATTTACGAGTCCCAAGATGTCTTTTATAATTACACTTCCACACGTACATTGAACGACGTTTTTAAATACATTTGCGAAAAAATCACAATAAAACAAATTTGGTTACATGAGTATTATTACACTTACAGTTACGAATTACTCCGTGAACTTGAATGATTGTACATTATTCAGCACTATAAACTACGTTCAGCGTTGATTTACATTGCAAAAATTAATCACATTAACTAATTTCATACAAAAACACCCTTACAGTTGCAATTTAAGTTAATTATTTTGATACAACTAACTTTTAAGTGAAAATGGCGGGCGCCGGTTTTACTTTTTAATTTTTTCTGTTAACGGCAGCCAACTTGGCAATGAATAGTTCCATTCAGCCAAAAAATAAAAATGATTTTAACGAAATATCGTATTATATAACGTTTTATTTATATAATAACTAATAAATATTTACTTTATATCTTGTAACAATACTTTTTGTATGTAATAATGGCAAAATAAAAATATATTAAGTTTTTGAACATCCAAACTCTTTGGTGTGGACGTATGGATTACGGTCAGAATTAAATTTAAAAAAGCTGCTGACGTATTATGGATGGCTTTATCCACGTTTATCCTAGTGACAAAATAACTGTCACTTTTTAACACCGTGGGGTAGAAAGTGACGGATACCATTTTATCACGCTGACACGTACCTAGGCAAGAACGACCATCATATCCGCTCTGGAAAAGTAAAAAGCACACTAGTGCTTTTTTTTTGTTGGTTTTTTCGCAAAAACCAACTTTGTGAACGCTAAACAACTACGTAAAGTAGCACTTTTTGAGCAACTGTGTTACAAAATACCTATTTGGTACCTACTCAACATCGGTAAGAGTAGAAATAAACATTTGCATATAGCGTAAACTAAAATAACCAAACACAAGAAAATATTAAAATTTGGAAACAAGTAATATCATACACCAATTAATGTGGTACTTACAAAAAAATTGTCGACCCTAGAGGTAGGCGAAATTTGGCAACAAGATGGACGCAAAGTACCCTCCTCACCAATGTTTTATCCAATTGTGACTTCTAAGATAGTCATTAAATAATAGTTTCATAATGAAAAAGAAAGAGTTATAGGATATACCTAATCATGTAAAAAGTAGCATGTAGCATTACCTGGTCCGTATCACTGTTTATAACTGAAGTTAAAACACTGGTTTAAAAAAACGTGTGGTCGGTGTCGCGAAAAAACCTCACTAAAAGTCTACTGTGTGAAGTTAGTCGCAGACTGTTCGAAGAATGTTGACACCCGTAAAAAATACTTTGTATTCAGCAGTTTTATGTAAGGCTTACATTAGAAACATTTTGTTAATGGCACCTTATGTCAGACTAGGCGAAAATAGGTAGCACAGGCGAAGATACGAAACACGAAGGTTAGAATTAAATAACAGTTCACTTTTGTATTTGTCTGAGGTTTTCTTAATTTTTTAAAAATATATTGCCTTAAATGAAAAATAAAGATATTATAGGACAGTGTTACATAAATTGGGGCAATCTGTCCAGAAATAGGAACCGATAGCAACGCGGGGCTCCGTCGACATTCGGAACGAGACAATGATTTTCGCGATTCACGATATGCCTAGGAATTTCATGGTCTGCCTGATTTTAAGTACGATCGGCCGCCGAAATAGATACTCAATAGCTTTTACCAACATGACATTTTTTCACATCAGGCAGTATAAAATAAGAAAGACATTAAATTTGATACCTACAGGAATATTTTTATTTAAATTAATTATTATTATTGAAAAAAAAATCGGTCTTAATTTATTATAAACAATCCTTGTTTTCAGCATGCAAACAAACGTACAATTAGTACATTACGATACAAGTGCGATAAATAGGAAATTCGCACGAAGTAGCATCATATGTACCAACTATAATATGTACCTACACTACCTAACCTAGGGAAGTAAAGTAAGAAACGTGAGCAGAAGCCGGCTTTGCCTCAGCCGTCAATTAGGTATGTGTGATCGGAGGTTTTCTTATTTACTGGCCGAGGTGTGTGTACTATTTTTAAGGAGGTTCTGTATTTTTTGTTCAAAAGGAGGTTGAGTTAGACCAAGTAAAGTCTGCAGCGATAATGATAGCCCACGCAGTGCAAGTGTTATTTTAAATGTCAAACTTCTGTGAAATTAAGACGTATAAATAACACTTGCACTGCGTGGGCTATCAAAATCTCTGCAGACTTTTCTTGGTCTAACTCTATCTGGTTGTGATGTGATGATGGTATTCATAAGGAATTGAGGATCCTCCAAAATTTTTAGGCATATGTATGGTGATTTGGGTGTATCTTAAGCAACTCGAGCACTTTCTCTCGCAAACCACCAATTTGATGAAGGGGACCTGGTGATGATGATGCTTGGATGATAATGATGACGGTTTTTTTAAATGTAGTATGTCCAGCGGTTACTCCGGCACCCCTGGTTCGATTTGAGTAATTCTTTTTTGTTTGAAAGAACTTACCTTCAAGGTGTTCCCATAATATTTTTGGTTCTGATCTCATAATAGAATCTATAAGGAATTGAGGGAACTCCTCAATTTTTAAAGGCACGTGTATGGTGATTTCAGTGGTTTCTAAAGTAACTCATGTATAATTTCCATCCAAAAACCACTAATTTGACGGAGTGCAACTGTAGCCTTACCACGAGTTTGACACTGACATATTCGCTAACGTCTTCGTAACTTACTTTCTATAACATCTCGCTCGCACTAATATGCCATTTCTAGCCAGATGGATAAAAAGTAAGTTACGACCACACGCAAGCAAATATTTCAAAATCGCGGTAAGGCTACTGATGATGATGAAGACCATGGACGATATCTGGAGCTTTCCTCGTATAATTGGGTGTATTATGATTAATGTTTGATGTAGGTAGTGTTGGAAATGACTAAAGAGACTGAGAGGTGAGTGGTGGTTGGGGGGTCTGAGGTTGGGGGTTGAGGGGGCGGTGAGTTGATGGGTCGGGGACTGGGAAGTTGAGAGTTAAGGGATCAGGACAGAGGGTTAGGAGTTTAGGGGTCTTTGTAGGATTAGGTTAGTGGCGGGGTGGAGAGAGGTACTAGAAGAAAATCCTAATTATTTATTAAAGTTTACGAATATAGTGTGAAACATAATAATCGTTTTCATTATTCGTCACAAGTCACTCATAAGCTCAACAAAAAAAAACTATAGGTACAAAAAACAAAACCGACATCAAAAAGGATAAGTACAATTTATTTAATTACTAACATATTTAATTTTAATATTTTTATAAATTGTTTTATTGTATTGTTACTAACATTATATAATTTTAATTTAATTTTAGTTATTTTATTTAAAATGTAATTTTATATGGAATTTTTGTTCTGTAATAAATTATTTGAATTTAATTTTTTTAAGTAGGTATATGCGCTACCAACTGATATGTTTGAAGTCGGTGCCAAGCCAAATAGTAACAATACCTACCGGTTAAAATTAATCAGCTTTATGTCTATAAATCACATTGCAATTGTACTAATATATGTCACCTTGACAACTGAACCGAATTAGGTTAAACTTGGCTTGAAGGTAAAAAGTTAAGCACTTTAGATGGTTCTTCAATTGATTAATATTTTGAAATGAAATCCTCTCGACAAGGAACGGGAAATAATCTAGTCACAATCCCACACTTGTGTGCTATGGACAGTTCTAAAATTAGTAAATATTACTCTTTCAAAAATATGACGGCAAATAAACTCATTGGATTTATAGTAGGTAATGTACCAACAAACAAGGTACAAATTGCGCCAAGGAGGTTCGACCGTGATGCCTGTTTGTTCTTAGGTACCTAAGTATGTTGATTGCCGTCGTGTAGGCGGACACGCCATACATCAAAACTCGTTTGCGTGTATATGTGTGAACGGCACGTCTGTACACGCGTCATTGTGTAAGTCGCTTAGGGCTACCACTTACATGTTTTTGAGTTCACGGAGCTTTATCGTTGTACTCGTAACGTAAATATCAAACATTTTTATTCTTTAATTTTAAAGAAGCAAACATAATTAACAAGATGGTATTTTCTCCTAGATCCTTGCTATAATAGACTGTTCTATTCACAGGTCACAGCTAATATTATAAGAACGTATATGCAAACTCACCCGTAACCCGTAAAGGCCGTAAAATATTACGTGAAGTAAGGTGCGGCAATAAATTACCAAAAAATGCCATGTACACATTTAGCGTGGTCTAAATATAAATAATTACAAAACGCTACTTTTTAATATGAAAAAGGAAAAGTTAGTTATTTCATTACGTAAAACTTCTTTCTTTATTTCGTAAATTTGACAAACAACCATACATCGTACAATACACCGGCATTTTGAACGTTGCGTCATCGCGTCGCGGCGTCGCTAGCCGAACTGAGCGTATGTCAGAAGTCCGTCAGAACTCAGTCGCGGGGCGAGGTAATTCGAGTCGGGGCGGGGCGGTGCGTGTCCGTTATGTATGATAATACTATTACTTATTCTGCGGTGTAGGTAAGGCAATGCTACGTACATACAAACATAGCCGCATCATTATCGATTCGCACCAAATTCATGATATGCTTCATAATTTCGCTTGGCACCGACTTCATATCAGTTGGTAACGCATATACTTAAAAAGTATAATATTTTATTTTATCCTTTTTGAAGTCGGTTATCTTTTTTTTTGTAAAAATTTTTATTCCATTCGACGGAGCCGGAAAGTGGCAACTTCGCTTAGCGCAGCGGGCCGAAATTCGACCCCTTCCGGCCGCGAATTTACAAAAGCTATACTATTTCAGTCACGACTCAGATTCTAATAGGTGAGCTTTTGTTTATGCATATTACTTGACAATATCTATATCGTTTCAGTAAAAAGTACTCACTGAAATGGATTAGCTTTTGGCATACATATTTTCAAATATTATTTACGCCAAAACCTAGTCAAGTTTAGTAAGTTCAGTCACGTTTGAATGTGATATCAAAATTTTAATAATACTCATTTACTCAAATGGTTTACATTTTGTCGCGATATATTTAAACATTAATGCTCTCACAATACCTAGTCGAGCGGAGTCTCGCCGTCATTATTCAATATTATTCATCGAGTATTATTTGTACGATACTAAAGTTCACTGAATATTGATTTCAACAATTCTTTTTTTACTAAATTACCTTTCACCTAGTATTCACGTTAAATTGTCAAAAAAGTAGTTTAGGTTAGTTTGATCTGCAACCTCCAAGAAAACGAAATGTTGCTGGAAAAGTGGGTTAGGTTAGAACTGCGACCCCCCAGAAAACGAACTGTTACCAAAAATTTGGGTTAGGTTAAGTTAGAACTGCGACCCTCAAGAAAATGAACTGCCAGAAAAGTGGCTTAGGTTAGGTTAGGTTAGGAACCCCCAGGAAAATGAACTGTTGCCAGAAAAGTCGTTCTATGTAAAGAAAAGTCGGTTCGCTGTTTGGTCGCAGTTCACCTAACACACTCCTCCTCGCTTCGCTCGTCGTCGCACCTATCTTGACTCAGTGAACTCTGTCAAATGACTAGACGATATCGTATTAATAATTATCTAGCAAATGGAAAGATTTGACCAAAGAAATGACACTCCAAACGTTGTACACATAATAATAATATACTTAACAATAATTCTATAAAGTAAAACGTTGTCATGATGAAAATTTGGCGAATGTTGGTTGCCAAAGTAAATCATCTGCGAAAACTTGTCTGGCAAGTGAAATTCGGACACTAAAACTTCGGAGAAAAGGCAGAATAGCATAGTAAATCTTGGTCCTTAAATAAATCATCTACTTAATTATGTACCAATGTATTATAAAATACAGTCGACTTATAATTTATATTATGATTTCACACTAAACATGTCCTAATAAGAAATCTCAACTGATATAGTTGTTAAATGAAAAAAAAAATTTAGGCATTTTTAAGTAATTAGCACGAACAGTAGTTAATACAATACAATCGGAGTCATTACTAAAATATTATTCAAGTTTTAGATCGCAACAAGCTAGCATTTGTAGCAACAATATCCATATTAATTTAGCCAACAAAGTCTATACGATTTCAGTAAATTTCTGTACTGTAATGGATTAGGGTTTGGTCAAGTTTTGTCCAAACAAAAGCTAATCCAGTTCAGTTCGCATCCGGACCTTATCAGTATAGGCTTTGTAAATTCGCCTTCCGGCCGGAGGGCAGAAAATGTATATAAAATGAACCTCTTCTATGATTTGGTCGAAGGCTGCTTCGACTGCGGCTTGCACCTCTGGGATATCTGCTACCCATTTATGGGGGTCATCTTTGATCGCTTCTTGTGCAGCCTCAACTGCAGCCTGTAATAAAATATTGTAGAATTTACTAAGCTAGAATTTTCAAGAATATATTATATTAGTTTTCTTTCGTTTTAATTCATTAAATATACTTTTCTCTCTGCACCAATTGTAAATACCTACCTATATCTGTTTGGTTTTAGAGTTGACTGGTAGAGAATGCACTTTCGCATTAAGTCCGCGATTTGTACATTGCTGTATGTATTTTGTATAAACAATAAAGTTAAAATGAGTAAATAATAGTCCTTTACAGTCGCCTTCCGGTACGTGGTCGCCACTCGAGAACCTTTCCGCCCCAATGGCTATCGGTTCTACAGGCAATGTGCCCCGCCCACTGCCACTTAAGTTTAGCGATTTGGAGGGCTACATCGGTTACTTTGGTTCTGCTGCGGATGGCCTCATTTCTGATGCGATCACGCAGAGAGACTCCCAGGATAGCCCTCTCCATTGCGCTTTGGGTGACTTTGAGTTTTCTTATGAGGCACACAGTAAGCGGCCACGTTTCTGTTCCATATGTCATCATTGGCATCACACACTGGTCTGGCGGAAGAGCCCAGAGCCAGGCTCACCCGACATTATACCGAAGACATCCCGGACATCAGCCTGTACGAGATTAGAATGGCTCTCAAACAGCTCAAAAACAACAAGGCACCCGGTGAAGACGGAATGACAGCCGAACTTCTGAAGGCGGGTGTTAAACCGGTCCTTATGGCCCATCAGAAGTTGTTCGACTCCATCTTACTCGAAGGGAGAACGCCTAAGGTATGGAAAAGAGGTGTGGTGGTGTTGTTCTTCAAAAAGGATGACAATGCCCTACTCAAGAATTACTGACCCATCTCACTTCTAAGCCATGTCTACAAGCTGTTTTCAAGAGTCATTACGAGCCGTCTCGCACGCAGGCTAGATGACTTCCAACCTCCTGAACAAGCCGGTTTCCGAAAAGGCTTACCGTACCGTACTTAAAGTACCGTAGACCACATCCATACGCTCCGTCAGGTAATACAGAAGACTGAGGAGTATAACCTGCCTTTCCGCTTAGCGTTTGTTTGTAGACTACGAGAAAGCCTTCGATTCAATCGAAACCTGGGCTGTCCTGATCTCTCCAGAGGTGCCAAGTGGATTACCGCTATATCGAAGTGCTGAAGTGTTTGTACGAGAACGCTACTGTGTCAGTCCGACTCCAGGACCAGAACTCGAAACCTATTCCGTTGCAGCGGGGAGTCAGGCAAGGGGATGTCATTTCTCCTAAACGGTTTACCGCTGCATTGGAGGATGTTTTCAAGACTTTCGACTGGAGAAGGCTTGGCATCAACATAAACGGCGAGTATATCACTCATCTTCGGTTTGCGGACGATATTGTAGTCTTGGCTGAGACCACGGAGGAAATGAGTATGATGCTCGATGACCTCAGTAAAGCTTCCGAGCGAGTTGGTCTGAGGATGAACATGCACAAGACGAAGATCATGTCAAATGCCCATGTAGAACCAACTCCCGTTACAATCGGAGACTTTACACTTGAAGTTGTAGACGATTATATATACCTAGGACAGATTGTCCAGTTAGGTAGGTCCAACTTCGAGAAGGAGGGTAATCGACGTATCCGACCCGGTTGGGCAGCATTTGGGAAGCTACGGCACATCTTTTCGTCCAATATTCCGCAGTGTCTCAAGACGAAAGTCTTCGACCAGTGTGTGTTGCCAGTTGTGCATACATAAACAGAACTGTAAATCAAATATAAATACTCGGCCTCAAGTTTTTGATATCTGTTCTCCTTTCCTCTAATCTTACTTCTAACCAATATTAGACCTAAATTCGAAAGTTTGTTACGAAGTATGGATTTCTATGTGTATATTTCTTACCTTTTCATGCTTAGACTGATTTGACTGGAGGACCGATTTCGATGATATTTGGTATGGATGATAGGTACAGTCAAGGACGTAAATACAAAAGTGGTACTGTATCGTACGATATATACCTATTACTCTATGTCGTTAAAATCACGTCAAAAATTTGAATAAGGGCGAAAAAACTATTGATTTTGGAGTGTAATTTTATTTAGTGGTACCTAATTGTAAAATATTTTATCTGTAGGGCTAATATGGTCGGCTCTTTATCATTTGTCGCCATGTCTGTCACGTTCTAACAAATACGTAAGTGCGAAAGTGACGCATGGCATGACAGGTGATAAAATGCGACCATGATAGCGCTGCTGGACTACAGTCCTCTAGCGTATCCATCTGTCAACTTTTCTTCAAGTTCCGCCTCCAGGGGAGAGGGAGAGAAATTAGGGGTGAATTAGGCGCTTCCACAGACCGAATTCCACGCTGCCCATATAACCATTCCGGTCGCAGAATCATCAAAGTGGTAGTAACTAAATGTCAGATGTGTCGTAACAGAGTGCACAAAATGTGTCTAGAATTGTTCCGTAACTAAGTGCCGTCGCCGTGTGTACACTTTTCCGTAACAAGGTGTCGACACATTATGTGCACTTTGCGTGCGGTTTGTGACCAAATCTGACAGCAAATTTGTGACGGCAAATGTCAATATAAAATACCTCTTGAAAACCAAGGTTTGTCAAACTACTATTAGTGTCTCGTGTGCTCGTAATTCTAGTAAGTCATCATGGGTGATGCAAATGATAATAATCGACCAAAACCATATAAACACCCAACACCCGTCAACCTTTTACAGAAAAGTTTTTAAAGAAATGCAATACGCTACTTAGGTCAGGCAACGAATGCTCAAAAAAGTTGTAGAGGGAAATGCTCGGAACACAATTTTTGACTCCGTAACTTGGTTTGGACAAGTTAGTAGGTGAACATATCAAAAGTCCCCGGCCGTAGCCCTTGAGCGGGGGGGAGAGAGGGGGCTTTGAAGGTCCCATTTTCCGGTTTTTCGATTATATCTCGGAAACTATGCATCTTAGCGACATAGCCACTTATACAAAATGAAAGTTAATTTAATTTGTTACAAGTTTATTTAGTAAATTTTTTCGATTATGTTGAATAGTTTTTGAGATATCCGCTCTTGAAAGTTTATTTAGGGCTCTCAATTTTAACTTGATATATCTACATCAGTGAAGGTGCTAGGCCGTGTTTGGTATCGTTTTCGTATAAATCTGGGTGCTGAATCCATTTATGGTTATCACATTGACACCATTCCATAAAATTAAAAAAAACATCTTTTTAGGGTTCCGTACCTCAAAAGGAAAAAACGGAACCCTCATAGGATCACTCGTGCGTCTGTCTATCTGTCCGTCTGTCACAGCCTATTTTCTCGGAAACTACTGGACCAATTAAGTTGAAATTTGGTACATATATGTGTGTGTGTGTGTGTGCGTGACCCAGAACGGACATGTAACATCATCATTCGCTTGCCCTTATCCCATTCATTTGGGGTCGGCGCAGCATGTCTTTTTCTTCCATACCTCTCTCTCGCCCGTCATCTCATCATTCACTTGCGTTCGCTTCATATCATCTCTCACACAGTCCATCCACCCTTTTCTCGGTCTTCCTCTCCCGTTACTTCCCTCCACATTCATTCGTAATACCTTTTTCGTCACATGACTTTCATCCCTCTGCATCACATGCCCGTACCACGCTCGGCGATTCGCTCTTACTTTTTCTACTATGGGTGCAATTTTTAGGCTTCCTCTTATATACTCATTCCTTATCCTATCCATTCTTGTCACACCACACATCCATCTTAACATTCTCATCTCCGCTACATGCAACCTCTTTTCATCCGTCACCTTTAGGGCCCAACACTCTGATCCATACATGACGACAGGTCTTATGATGGTTTTATAAATTTTACCCTTCAATCGAAGAGGCATTCGGGCGTCGCAAATGGTTTTAGTTTTAGAACGGACATGTAACGTAAACAAATTAATTTTGTACCCAAAAAATGACCACCCCCCCTTTATCTCCGAAACTACTAGGTCTTTAATCTTGAAAAAAATACACTAAATAGTTCTTTATGACAGGAAAACCTATTAGAAATGTGCAGTCAAGCGTGAGTCGGACTTAATGTACGGAACGCTTAATACGCGAGTCCGTCTCGCACCTGGCCGGTTTTTTTAAACTCCTCTTGATGCTTAACCGCTGAACCGATTTCGTTGATATTTGGTATAGAAATACATAGTTTGCGTTCCGGTTCAGGACATAGGATAGGTCTTATAACCAAAATCATCTTTAGAAGGTGTGAAAAGTGGCGTGGAAATTTGTATGGGAAATCAATAACCGCTGAACCGATTTATATGAAATTTGGGATGGTCTACATCTTTGATTTAGTTGAAAATGATAAAAAACATGACTTCAAACCTAAACTTAAACAGTATTAACTTCAAGAATTCAATTCTGAATTCCCCCTACACCACATTTCACACCTTTAAAGGATGATTTTTGAGATAGCTTATTATGTCCTATCTCGGGACTCAAAATATCTGTGTACCAAATTTAAATTAAATCTGTTCAGCAGTTTAAGCGCAAAAAGGAGTTTAAATAAAGTATTTTAATAAGTTTATATGTTTTTATTTCGGAATGGTGTCAATGTGATACCATAACTAAATTTGGTACTGCTGATTTATACGAAACGATACCAAACATGGCCTCGCAGCTTTACTGATGTAGAAGTCAAGATAAAATTGAGAGCCCTAAATTCTTATTACTTGGCCTAACTTGTGTAGAAGGAAAAGGAATAATAAAAGTCTTCGGCAGGAATATATGACACAAATATATATTTTTTGAGTTACTATTTCAATCATCAAACATAACTTGATTATATTATTCTAGTGAGATCCTCATAGATAAACAAAAACATTAAAAAAATGACAAGTTCGAAATGTCACGGAACTTGTGAGAGTTATATGTGAAAAATAAAAACTTCCATGACAAAAAAAATCTGGACATAATTTAAGAATCACTCAATTGCGCCGAGGAATCATCTGTATTTTTGCTTGTTTCATTACCTCCTTGCTTCTTTTTTTGTCCTTTGTATTCTGTAGCAATTGGATGGATCTGAAAATAAAGATAACTTGCGTCGTCACGGATGTCGATTTATAGGTTTTAGGGAGAGCAGAATTCGAATATGATGACCATTTTATAATCCAAGATGGCGGCTACGCATTTTGTCATAAAAGTCGTCATGAATATCGTTTTATAGGTTTTAGGAAGTGCCGATTTCGAAAATGATGACCAGTTTGGAATCCAAGATGTCTGCCGTGCTCTTTGTCATAAAAGTCGTCATGGATATAGGTTTATAGGTTTTAGGGGGTGCAGAATTCGAAAATGATGACCATTTTGGATTCCAAGATGTCTGCCGTGCACTTTATCATATAAGCCGTCGTGGATGTTGATTTATAAGTGTTAGGTAGTGCAAAATTCGAAAATGATGACCATGACCAACGTGCACGGCAAACATCTAGGATTCCAAAACGGTCATCATTTTCCAATCCTGCATTCCCGATAACCTATAAATCGACATCCATGTAGACTTTTATGAGTTTTATGACAAAGTGCACGGCAGACATCTTGGATTCCAAAACGGTCATCATTTTCGAATTCTCCACTCCCTAAAACCTATAAATCGAGATCCATGACGACTTTTATGACAAATTGTAAGGTAGACATCTTGGTTTCCAAAATGGTCATCATTTTCGAATTCTGTACACTCTAAAACCTATAAAACGACACCCATCTCTACTTTTATGACAAAGTGTTTGGCTACCCATCTGCACGCTAGACATTTCTATTATTTTTACGTACAAAAATGATCCCCTGTCAACTTTCAATCGAGATTTAATCGATAATTTATTCGATTAATATTCAGATTAATTCAATTTCAATCTATGTTAGGTCGACTAAATTAATCGCGATTAAAATTTGTTTATTCCATTAATTAGTCGAATAACGAACGAGTTAATCGATTAATGCCCATCTCTGACCACGTCATGGCTCTTACACTTTGAGAATATCTGAAAACGAATGAACACAAGGAGCCATTTTGCAAATCCAGTAACTTTGTTACTACTTTTGACAGCGCGTGTCATGTGTCTACACAGAGTCGACACAGAGTCGTAACATTGCGACTACTTTGTGACTGGAATATTTCTCAGCCTTAAACCACATTTTTACATCATAATTTAAAAGTTTAGTAGTATGTAAAGCGTTATTTCTATTATTTAAGTATAGTAGTATACGCATCGAAGTACTAAAAATGCATCAAATAATATAGTTATGAACACAGGTACAGGTACAAAACAATGTGGTGGTGCGTTGATTATATTACACTTAGTTTATTAAATCACTCGAGCAGTTTAATTCCCCATAGTAATTTAAGTCCTATTGTAATATAAATGCAAACAATAAATACTTAGGTCTTGTAATCCGTTTTAGAGATGGCGTATTAATGTCACTTATTTTTATTTAAGTATTTTTCCATCTGACAGTTTCCATTTGATAGGAACAAAATGAACGAATGAACGAATGATTTTGGTAAAAGTAGTCGCAAACTGGTAACAATGTGTGCACACGGCGACGACACTTTGTGTGTAAATATGTATGTGTCGACCCTTCTCCATTTCTGGTAACTGTGTCGTAACGGCGACGACTCTGCAACTGGAATTGTGACCGAAACAGACGGTGTCGACACAAAATGTGTCTACACCGTGTCGTAACGGCGACTGAAAATGGTTGTATGGGTGGCGGAGCCTCTGTGCCCGCGCACAGCTAGTCCATAAATATTGAATGACCTAATCTAAGACAAAAAACAAATCACTACTGCGACGTCTTTTTGAAATCGCGTTCTATTTTTTGCTCTCTTCTTTGAACCTGTAAATTTTAAGATTATCTAGATAATGAAACGTATGTAAAGGTTATTTTCGAATGCTTACTGTTTGTCAATACAGGAATATTGTCAAAGTAAATTATGTAGTCAGTACATTTACTGCCATCTTTCGACACAAATGATTAACACTTTCAGAACGCCATTTGACTTTGATCCTTATTTTTTCACGGATATGTGTTTAATTTGTTAAATGTCAAAAAGTATCGCCATCTACTCGAGAGTAGGCCAAAGGTATGGCGCGCATCGAAAAGATGGCACCATACCTTTGGCCTATCGTCGTGTCGATAATTTATCTTTACCTAGATGAAAGGACGCTCATTATGTCACTTGTTCTGTCAAGATTGACTATGTCACCGGCCGTTTTATGCTACTCCAACGCTATAGCGGTAATGCTGTATTAGCAATGGTTGCTGCATTTCCCATTCGAATGTATCCTTAATACCTACTTACTTTTTTAGCTACGGTGGCAATCGCAGGGATAAGATGAGGGGGTACATGGGTCTCTGATTCAGTAGATGCGGTGACGGGGTTTATTTGTTTCATCTGAAATTGAAAAAAAAGACACTACCTGTGTCACAGTGGACTTATGCGAATTCAAAAAAGTTTTTACAATATAGTTCAAAGTCACCTTAACATGGAGTAAGGCAGGGGTTCCCCAATCTTTATCAGTCCGCGGCGGATCTGCAAAATTTAATCTCGGCACCTAACCTAACCCATCTAGGCTATTGGGAACCGAGATTTGAAGAAGTCGGAGAACCTACGTAGCTTGCCGGTTTTCGCAAGACATGGCCATACCAATAAAGGCGGCAAGCACTCTTTCAGTTTATCTGCTACCTATGTCACGGACATGGAGACTGCCTTAGAGGATATAACCAACGGAGACGCCATGTCTAAAATTTTCGGTACAAAATAGTGTGCCGTTTTTTGCGGGGGAGGGGCACATCAAATGTATAGGTACGTCATGTGAGATAAACGTCAGTCCATACATATGGTTGACATGTGGTTGACCATTGGCCGCCTATTTTCGACAGAGGGGAACGCTTGTTAATGGCGGCTCCATGAGACTGCCGTTACTTACGGCTCGGCCACGAGCGAGACACAGCGATCGGACCTTTCGTTCCCACCTATGGTTGCCAACGGCGCCGTTGGTAGTCGCGCAATGTCGTGGCCGAGCCGTTATGCGGTAATTTCGCGTAATTTAAAGAAAGTATATCAGTTACTACTGTTACTGTTGGTGATTGAGTACGCAACCTCATTAGATAGGTTTTATTTTTCCGTTCTTACTGACTTGTGTTGTCACGTCACGTCTTGACTTACATCAATATATGAAATACGTTTGTGATTTTCGTTCCCGTTTTATTAAACTCTCAGATAGGTACCTAGTTACCTTACAAATATCCATCAGCTACAGACCAGGGGGGCTTTAGGTTAGCTTTTTACCTATAACAGCTAGGTAAGGTTTAACTGACTATATGGGTAGGTACCTATATTTTTATTTAGACTTAATTATATTGCATGAAGGTTTACCACGATAGTTGATGTCATAACATGTATGTATTCAATGGAAGGCCTTTAAAGAGTAGAATGGGTACTTACAGCTTCCAATAACATACTTTGTACATCGGTCTAAAACAACAAAATTTGGATCATTCTGGCAGTGCTTTTTATCATTTATTTGGACTTGTCAATGTTTTTAAGTAAAGTCCATGTTTTGTAAACTAAACAGAGTGAAAAGAAATGTAAACATCTGGAAAATACAAGGCTGAGGTAAGTTGAAACACCTTGTTGCAACACACCTCGTAAATTATTTGTGTGAGTTTTTCAGAAGTTGTTCATATCAGACTGTCGAAATCATTTATTTGCCCAAATTTTATTTTATCACTTTGGGTACCTACCAATTGAAAGCTCATTGAAAAAAAAATAGGTAGTTAGGTACGTGCATATTTCATAAGTTTCATTACGCTTCAGTCACTAACTATTAGTTTACGCAACAAAGAAGCAGGCGTCTCGTAATCTATATTTTTAAGAACATTACCAGCTAAAAGACGATATTGAAAATTTGAAAACTGAAATTCTACACTGAAGTGCCGTTATCGTAACAATTTTTCATTGACATAGTTTATAATTTATTGTTTTATTCCATAAATTACAAATACCTAAGTGTCAACTTACCTCAGTAGGTACCTGTTTCTAGTAATCTCGGTATAAGGAGAGTTGAAACAGATCGGATTGATGCAGAAAACAATGTTTTTAAATAGTTTCAAGCAGAATATGGTGTTTCTGTTTTGGGTAGTAAATGGTTATAAAATTTGCTGTCAGATGATACAGATTTCGTAAATCTAACTTCTAATACATCAGAGTTATAAACGGAAAAGTAAAATTTGTCTGAACTCTCCTTAGTCTCCACTATTTCTATAGGTAAGGGACCAGTAGTGAAGATAGAGACGACAACCTGATATGCCGTCAGAAAATTACTAAATTGCGAAATTTCCACATTGAAAATTTTCGGAAATTTCTCGCCGTTTTGTATGGGGATCGAAATTTTCACACATCACATTTATGTATAGAGATAGTTTGAGTCCTGGGAAATTATTAATTACTTATTTATTTATTTAATAAATTACAAAGGTATTCTTAATAAGTTTTTGGTACAAGCTTTTATCGCTGACTGTACTTTTCTTTCCACAGGCAATTAATACTCATCGAGACAATTCTAAAAACCCCAAACACAATTAGGTTTCGTTGTTTTAACACAGAGTTCCTATGGTCACCTCTAGTCTCCATCATCGGATCAGCTTGATGACACCATAATATTGCATTCTCACCCGACTTGCTTGTATGAAAAATTTGAGCTCAATCGGAAACAAAAAACCCAATAAAACCGAATTAGGTGATGATGATTGATATGGAGATAGTCTTAGTTTTTGGGTTAACGGTATAGAATATTTTTTATTCCCGAAGTCATCCTCTTCTCTTCTCTGGAATTCTGGAGAATATCTATTTGGACTGGAGTGGGCATTCACACATTCCGAAGTACAAACATAAAATATAAAAACCGGCCAAGTGCGAGTCGGACTCGCGTTCCAAGGGTTCCGTACATTACCCAATTTTTAACAATGTATTTTTTATATGCGAAACGCGAGTGAATTGCCTTTAAAAAACCCGTAGGGGTCGGATCAGACAAAAACTAAGTAATTAGTCCGACTTACGCTTGACTGCATATTTCTATTAGATTTTCCTGTCATCTATTGGTAACTATTTAGTATATTTTTGTCTAAACGTTAGACCCAGTAGTTTTGGAGATAAAGGGTCGGGGGGGATGGTAATTGTTTGGATATTTTCTTAGATAACTTCTAAACTTTTTATTTTAAAATTACAAAAAAAATATATTTGAGATTCTCATTTGATATGTAACACGATATAGTTTAAAAAAACATCATTTTATAATTTACTCATTTACCCCCATAAAAGTGGCCTCCATGTTTGAAATTCATTTGTTTACGTAAGATGTCCGTCTTTGGGTCCGTTAAATTTCAACTTAATTGGTCCAGTACTTTTGGAGAAAATGGGCTGTGACAGACAGACGCACGAGTGATCCTATAAGGGTTCCGTTTTTTTCCTTTTGAGGTACGGAGCCCTAAAAATACCTTTTCACCACACCAGCTCGGAAAGACTTACTTTGCACTTCAAAAATGGATAGCAAAGTTGCACTTTGCTATTAGTAATTCACATGTGAGGCAAAGTAATCAAATGCAAATTTTGAGTTGTTTTCTTATGTTTGCTGGTAGAATTGACATTTATATGATGATTTTGGATGATAAATATTTAATAACATTCATTTGAATTTGATTTGGTTTGATTTTATTTGATATTTTACATTTAATATTTGCTTCGGATTGGTGATGTGGTGAAAACTTTGGTGTTTCACTCGGGGGCAAATTTTGTTTAAGCCTCGTGCTTTGAAACCCTCGCAACGCTCAAGATTCCATTTTTCTAACCCCTCGCTACGCTCTGGGTTCAATTTTGGAATCTTTCGCTTGCTCGGGTATCAATATTAGGACGAGCGGTTAAACAACAACTTTGCCCCCATGTAAAACAAATAACTATTTTTGTAATTCCTCTTCACGCTTAAACCGCTGAACCGATTTAGATGAAATTTGTTATGGTTCATTGGTACTGGCCTGGTCTTCGATTTAGTTAAAAATTATACCAAAAGTAACTTAGAGCCTTAACTTACTAACCCCAGACGTCGGCGAAACTGAAAACTAGAAAATAGAGATTCAGAACAATTAATACACGTGAACATGTGCGGACAAGTCCTAGCGAATGATAGCAAACTGGTATGACACCAATAAATATTATTATAATATCGTGTTGATGTTAGGTGCACGTTCGAATTGGCCTGAGTGTTTGTATCACAGAAATTATACCTTAAGGGGATGAAAAGGGGGTGGGAGTTTGTATGGGGGATCAAGAACTGCTTAACTGAGTTGTGATGAAGGATATAGAATAGTTTATATATTCGAAATCATCCCGTAAGGGTGTTAACATTAATTGTGTGGTTTTACGAAGCCACGATGCAAGTGAATTTTTTTTTCGGGTTGTAGGCATTTAACTGAAAATTGACGAAAAATTATTCGATGTAGGGTATGGAAGTGTACCTAACGATGGTTGGTTGGTTTTACCTTCGAGCACTATTAATTTTTTTAACCTCCAGGTGGGAGGCTAATTTCCCTACTTGAATCATTCTCGTGTTTAATGCTTGTTCCATTTTTCTTCGGTTACACTTTAAGATTAATAGATAAAAAATAGCTTATATTATACATATTTGTTTACGAAATTTACTTTTATCTGACAGTAAACAACAGTTTGCTACCGTATTTAAGGTTAATAAGGTCTACTGTTCTTAAATATTTGTATGAAATTACAAGCAAATATTAGTCTTCGGGAATTAAGTATTGTAACCTTACAACCTTAGTCAGAAATGGTCCTTATTTTAAAGACTATGAACTCTAAGTACCCACTAGAAATAAAATAGAATTTTATTAAGGCTGCTATTTAACTGATCACCAGATTTAGTAAAATTTAATACCAAAAAAAACTATTTTACCACCCTAAAATCATGAATGATCACCAAAATTATAACACCATTTTAATGTGAAATGATTACCAATTTTATTACATTTTACTATCCTTTTAAAGGAAATGACACCAAACTAATCATTATTAACCCAAAAATAGTTCATGATTACCAAATTTCAAACCCCATTTTAATGTGAAATGATAACCAAATTTTTACATCTTGCTATCCTATTAAAGAAAATGACACCAAAATAATCATTGTAAACCCAAAAATAGTAAATGACCACCAAAATAAGAACTCCATTTTAATGTAAAATGATAACCAATGTTTTAAATCTTGCTATCCTACTAAAGCAAATGACTCCAAAATAATCATTGTAAACGCAAAAATAGTAAATGGTCACAATAAATTTAACCACATTTTAATTAAAAATGTGCAAATATTTAATAATATATCGTTATCCTATTAAATTAATTAATCCACTTCGTCACCTTTTTCTAGTAGCATTTTATTTCTGTAACAGTCGCAGTTCTAACCTAACCTAACCCACTTTTCTAGTAGCATTTTGTTTCTGTAAGGGTCGCAGTTCAAACCTAACCTAACCCACTTTTCTAGTAGCATTTCTTTTCTGCAAGGGTCGCAGTTCAAACCTAACCTAACCCACTTTTCTAGTAGCATTTCTTTTCTATAAGGGTCGCAGTTCAAACCTAACCTAACCCACTTTTCTAGTAGCGTTTCGTATCTGTATGGGTAGCAGTTGAAACTAAACCTAACCTACTTTTCTAGTACCATTTCGTTTCTGTAAGGGTCGCAGTGCTAACCTAACCTAACCCACTTAACTGATAGCAGTGTAACTTACTTTTCTAGTAGCATAACGAAATGCTACTAGAAAAGTAGATTAGGTTAGGTAGGTATACTAGGTATGCGGTGCGGGCTACGGGTGGTTGAGCGGGAGGGGCTAGTAATTTTGGCATCAGTTTACTTTATGTTATGTGGTAATATGTATACATTTTTTGGTAATCATAGTGGTTTATTTAGGTGAAAATATCGCATTAATTTGGTCTTCAAGATTTGGTGATCATTAATGATTTTTGGTGATCATTCAATATATTTGGTATTTGAATACAATTTGAAGTGCAGTCGTAATTAAAATGGTGGTACTTTTGTATTTTTAGGCCTTATTTTTTTGGTGTTCAGTAATTTTTTTTGGTAAGCATGTTTTTTTATTTAGGGTACCAAAGTATTTTTTGGTGGTCATTATATTTGTAGCCTTTTATTAATACTGTAATTATGTAATGCGACATGCTAATAGACGGTCCAAATTTAGGGGGCGATAGAATAAAAGTTTCTCGTTAAAAAGGGGATGGACAAATCGCTTTTATCGAACTGAAATTTGAACATTGTCATAGTGACATTAAGTGACACAGCGGGAGCTAGCGTGCAGTACAGACGTGTTACTTGTCGATCTAATTTTTACTAAATTACTTGCATTCAAAACTGCACCTTAAAGTTATTCCTACAAACCATAAAAGTACTTACCACGTCGCGCAAGTGATACAAATAATATCTAAATAAAATTTTATTTCCGGACATCCAAATATGAACCTAAAGTGAACTAACAGTGGTCTTACATTAAGACGCTCCGTGAGGCCGCTCAACATCTACAGCGGCCGAACGAGTTATACGAAACAATAAGGAGTTACGATGGACAAACTACTCTCGCGGAATGGAGGCGGCATTTCGTCCGAGCTCAGTGGATCACAGCCCGACTTATCAGCTGCTTCGAAAACTTTTCGTAATAAGCGCAAAGCCCAGGATGATGATGAAAATATTATGACCGAACTGTCAGACCTCAAGAAGCAAATGGCTGAAATGATGGCCCTCATAAAGACAAGCAGCAGCACCCAAAAAAATTGTATAGAGAAGCTGTGTCTCGATGTAAACTCAATAAAATCTAAAGTCGAAAATATTAGTACCAATATGGAATCTATAACCATTGAGCAAGAAAAATTAAGAAAGATATGGCAATTTTAGTGGACACAACTAATACTCTTGAGTTGAAAGTTGAGGCCTTAGAAAAAGATATAGACCTGCTTAAGTCTTCAAAATCTCAGCAGACGATGGTATCTTTATCATATAATACATTGGTCACGGAATGTCAGGAGCGTGCAACCCGGGCAAGAAATATTATCATAGCGGGAATCCAAGAACCACTTTCCAATGTACTGACTGAGAGAGCAGATCATGACAAAAAAGAAGTACAAAAAAAATTACGGAATTGGTCAAAGTTGACTGCCCCGAACCAGAAAGGATAATCCACCTGGGAAAATATCAACAAAATAAAGCTCGGCCAGTTAAAGTATGCTATAAATCGGATGAAACACCTAAGTTGATTCTCAGAAATAAAGACAAAACAATGCCTGCAAATATTAAAATATACTCCGATCAGACACCTCTACAACGAGATACATTAAACCAACTAAAACAAGAACTTGAAACACGATTAGCAAACAGAGAATGCAATCTTTGTATAAAATATGTAAAAGGTGAGCCCAAAATAGTGTCAAAAAACTCAATAACGGCGGCAGTAGCCGAGCACCAACCGGAAGCCCCTTAATTGGTCCTAGCGACAACATCACTTATCAAACAACCAACGTATACTCACATATTGAAACATCAAAAAAGTCCTTAAGCTTCTTCTACGCGAATATACGCAGCATCGTTAAGCCAGGAAAATTCGACGAGCTGAAATGCATCCTCAAGTCAATCAATAATAATGTAAGTACACATTGTTCTTCTCACCGAAACTTGGATAAAATCTGAAGACGACGCGATGAACCTACAATTACCAAATTACTCACATTATTTTAATTATAGAAATGACATGCGAGGAGGAGGCGTGTCCATTTATATTCACAATGATTTAAAACATAGAGTAACAAAAAATAAATACCTTTATCTTTGGGTATATATAGACCAGTACGCGCTACACGTTGGACTCGTGTATAAACCAGGCCACACAAATGTGAGTAGTTTTCTGGCGGATTATGAATTACAACTGCAACACAAACATCGTGCTATTGTGTTTGGAGACTTCAATCTGGACCTACTACAAGACGATAAAATGACAAAGACGTACCAACGACTGCTAAACGAAAATGGATACAAAATCATCAACAAAATAGACAGACAACATTGCACGCGCGAAACGTCTACAACGTGGTCGATTTTGGATCGTGTAAGCACTAATTTAAGTGACAATAATTTCCACTTGGCAGTCGTTGAATCGTCTCTCTCGGATCATAAACAAATCTATACCGCCCTTAAAAAACAGAAAAAAGCGCCTAAGAAAAAGATTGAATATAAATCGATAAATTATGGCAGCTTATACAAAGGATTTGACTTACACAAACTGGATAACACGAAACATGATTACAAAATACTTGAAAACTTTATTAAGGAAAACATACACCGAAGTAAAAAAACTAAAACAAAAATACTAAACTTACCAAGAAATGACTGGATTAATAAAGACATTATTACTGGAATAAACAGAAGGAATCGACTTTGGCAAGAACTAAAAAGGAACCCCAACAATGAAGACCTGAAAGCGAAATTTAAAACCGAGAGAAACAAAGTAACACGAAATATACTCAGCGCCAAGAGAAGTTTCTACTTAAAAGAATTTCAAAAGAGCTCTAATAAACCAAAGAAGACATGGAACCTCATCAATGCCCTTGCCACGAACAAAACTAAAAATATATGTAAACCACTGACGATCTCTACTAACCAAGGACCTATAACTGATGAAAACCGTATCTGTGAATACTTCAATAGGTTCTTCTCTACCATTGGTACAACATTGGCAAACGAAATTTCACCGCAATACCATGAAAATAATACTCAAACGTTATCAACTAAACACACGAATAACATTCTCTTATCAAAATTAAAACCCTGTAATCCGGATGAAATTAGGAAACATATAGATAGTTTAGACGCCAATACTGCCACTGGTATAGATGAAATTAGTACTAAAGTACTCAAATGCCTAAAAGAATCCATATCCATAGAATTAAGTCACTGCATAAATAAGTGTATGGATGATGCGTGCTTCCCTGACAGTCTAAAAATTGCAAAAGTGTCCCCAATCTGGATCAAAATCTGACGTAAACAATTATCGCCCTATATCGGTTTTACCCGTGATATCCAAAATTTATGAAAAAATCCTATATGACCGCCTTAACAAACACCTAAATCAAATTAAATTCCTTTCCGAACGCCAGTACGGTTTCAGACCTAAGTCAAACACACTTTCGGCAACAACAGATCTTATAACTACAGTAAAAACAAACATAGATAAAAAAAATATAGCTCTTGGAGTATTCATCGATTTAAAAAAAGCATTCGATACGGTTAGCCATACTTTGCTTTTAAAGAAACTTAAGAGCATAGGCCTGACTGATTCTGCGTACACGATATTCGAATCTTACCTAGCAAATAGAATCCAAATTGTTAAAATAGAGGAATACCAAAGTAAACCCTTTCCAATAGTTTGCGGAGTCCCTCAAGGCTCTATCTTGGGGCCATTATTGTTTTTAATTTATATTAATAACATACAGGAAGTTCTTCTTCACGGTGACTTAACTCTATATGCAGACGACACCTGCTTATTTTATTATGGAATTTCCATCAGTGACGTACTAATCAAAGCGCAACAGGATCTTGACATCTTAAATGAGTCGTTCCAATACAATCTACTAACAATAAATGCCAGTAAAACATCTTACATCATTTTTAAAACTAAAAACAAAGTTATTCCTGAATTTACACCACTTTATATAAATGGCGAGACGTTAAAACTGACTAAAGAAGAAAAATATCTAGGTTTAATTTTGGACGATGGTCTGACTTGGAAACCACAAATCGAACATGTTAAAAATAAGTTATCGCGATTAGTGGGTTCCTTACGCACGACTGTTCGGTGTTTTCCCCGTAGAGTATCCTACATGATATATAACGCACTGGCTAAACCTCATTTAAACCCACCTGGGGGAGCATACACCTGCCGCGTGTGTGGACGAGGGATCCTCTCCCGCATAGGGCTATACAGCCACGAACGCAAGTGTCGTTGCCGGGATGCTGCTTAAAACATCTGACACAGATGAAAAGGCCTATTATATAAACCTCATTTACAATATCTAATAGAAATGTGGGGCAGCGCTTCTAAAACTAATCTAAAAGAATGACAGTGTACTCAAAACAAACTAGTTATAAAACTTTTCCATTACGATCACTTGACACCAACTGTAAAAGTGTATAACGAGACTAAACTTATGTCCGTTAGACAACTGTATACTTTTAATATTTGCTTACTAGTTAGAAAAATACTACACAAAGACATACACACTTAATTAACGTTTACAAAAAATAAAACCCTACATAACTATCATAATAGAAACGCTGAAAACTTAATTACTACCTCATCAAGAACCACAATTGGGCGACGAAATGTGACTCAAGAGGGTGCTCAACTGTATAACCAGCTACCTGTAGAAATAAGAAAATTAAAACATCTAATCGTATTTAAGAAAAAGTGTAAACAATTTGTCCAAAATAATATTTCCTTAATTTAGTCCATTTAGCCCCATATATCAACAAAAAATACCCAAAAAATACCTAATAACCAAAAAGTCTAGTTTTGAGCTTGGGTTTCAAAGTTTTTATCCTACGCGCGATATGCTACATCCATCCGATCACACATCAATGCCCTCTAGTGTAGTAAATGAAGCAAGTTGTTGTATGGAGACCCATGCATTAATTTCTCAGTCAATGAAATTTTGCTTGGTTATTGTATAGTATGAGCCGAAACTAACATATAAATATCCAAAAAAAAAACACTCCTAAGTTAGGTATTTATACGTAAAAATACAAATCTGTTTATATATTGAACCGAGTAATTCCTCCGTCAAAAATTATTTTACCAAATAAGTTATTTGTATCAGTATGTGATACTAGAAAAAAATCTAAAACTTTTGTCAAACATGAGATTTTTTTATGATAATTCCTTTTTTGACGCTCATTTTCATCGGAAAATTGCTCTGCCATTTTTTCCTTCTTATATGATCTTAGAATATAATTTGGCGTAGTAGGTAAGAAAATCCAAAAAAAAATGCATAGGTACCCAAGTTTATGTATTTTAGAACTATTAAAAACTGAGAGTGGAAAATTTCTCAGCCTGATTTCTTTTTAAATATATACTAAGTAGTCACGTATATACTTAAATCCAAAATATCCAAAAGAAATATCATCCCTTGTACTCCCCGCTCCCTATACACTGCTCCCGATATGTTTAGTTTTTAATACGCTCGTTATTTTTTTGGATGTTTTTATAGTTGAATGGAAAGAAAACTGTGAACTTAATTCAATAAATAAAATGGATAGAGAAATTTTCCACAGCGAGTAAAAAGGCAATTTCTAAAAAAAGTATAGTTTACATGGTAACTTATTTAGATTTTCAATTTGTAGGTATAAATCGGCAATAAAATGGCATTCCAGTGAAAAAATTAGACTGAGCAATTTTCCGGTCCAAGACACGCCAAAAAATTATATTTTGTTAATATTGGTATTTCTGCGGGGATTTTTTTTTTTGATATTTCATATATTGTTGCAATACGTTACATGAATATTGAATATGTCCGGAGAAGAAAGTTTAAACGGAGCATTTTTCCATAAAAAGATATCAACGATTTAAGACTTTAGGTATTTACTTAAATGCTATTATTATTATTCTTTGGAAATTTATACAATACTTTTTATTTATTGATACTTTATCATACTGTAAAGTTTTTTCTGGCTGAGGAATTACTGCGGGGTCCACTACCTTTATTTACTACACTACTCGTAGACGTGTTATCTACGACCGGCCTGAACAACTCAATGCACACTGTCCTGCTTAGCAACTAAAAATTACCCACAAATTTAGACGATATTATATTATTGTTAATGTTTAGATTAAAACTGCACGTTAAAACTAACTAAATATGTATATTTCTCATGTAAGCGAATTTAATGTAATTCTTTTGAGAATAAAGATTTCTTTAAACTGAAGTCGTATTTCAACTATCTTGAAAATGTAACATAGAACCCTGTAATATTGGGGCAGCGAAATGTCCATCCCTTTTATAACTTTTTTTTTAAAAGGCCTCTAAGACAACGTATGCGGAGTGAAATCTGGACAAAGTTTTGAACACGTATAAAATAAAAAAATAAATAAACTGAAATTATATGTTACTGCCATTTAAAGTTTATAATATATCTGACAATTAATCCCCTAAGATTCATGGCCATTGCATTATTTCTGTTAAAAATATCGGTCAACCGAAAAGAACAACGTCTCGAAACTGCAATGTATGTAATTTCTTCAGTAGGTACTAATTTGCTACGGCCGAAACTGATGATAGTGGAACATTTTGTGGAAGCGGGTTAGAGTTAAAGCGGGAATTTCCGATTCATAAGTTCCGAAAAACTCATTGGTACGAGCCGGGGTTTGAACCCGCGACCTTCGGATTTAAAGTCGCACGCTCTTACCGCTAGGCCACCAGCAGCGTGTATTTATTTAATACCTACCTACGACATTTCATTTTGTCCAAATCTCATTCCGAAATTCCGCATACGTTACATCATTTAATTTTACGTATGAAATAAAGAATGTTTATGCATTAAAGAGGTGAAAAGAGGGTGGAAGTTTGTATGGGGAATCAACAAAAAGCAGGTTGGATAAAATATAAAGCTACCTAAATTACTAATCCACGCGGACAAAGTTGCGGGCAAAAGCTAGTAAAATATATAAAGTCGGTTCTGTGTGACACGCTCGCTTTGCTCACTCGGCTTCACGCGTTGTTTGGTCACGGCTAACATAACACGCTCCTCCTCGATTCGCTTGTCGTTGCACCTATTTTTTAACTAAACGGTGGAAACTAGGAACATATTAGAATACAGAAATAAATTAAAATGTTAAATTAATCATGTCATTACTGATTGGAACGAGTTTTTAAAAGAAATAACAAGAAAATCGTGCGTACCTCGGCCTCGGGTTTATATTTATTCTGGAATAAGAAAAAAAATATTTAATGTTATTTTTGTAACTGATAGGATAACAAAATTAATTAGTTCAAGACAGAACCACTAAAATTATATCACAATAAACACCTACCTGCATGTTAATACATAGACCGTTAGGCCGCATAGGTTAAGATTTCAAAGCAATTGTTGACGAAGGTTCGGAAATGATGAAGGCGACACCAATTACAGTTAAAAATGAATATATTAATCTGAGCGATTAAATTACATAAAAAATGTGAAAAGACAAGTAAATCGCGAGTAGGTACTGTTAGCGGTGTGCGCGCGCGCTCTGGCCGAGAGCCTTGGAGGAATGCATGGTCCATGGTATAATAATATACTCCGCGGTACTCCATTCCGAGATTCGCGTATGACCTAACTGACACGCGCCGACGTCATCATCAGTGATCGGAATAGGCAGAGTATATTTACCTACACTTGGTAGAACATAGATAAAAAGTGGAGACTTCCTTACGACAAAATTTTTTTGCGGGACTAAAGTCCCGGGAACTTACCGAATAATTATTATTGTTCTGAATAGTACAAAAAACAATGCAAACTGCTTCAATACAATAAATAGGCATAAAATAAAACAACCAATATATAAACGGATTTTTCTATATATTTTTTTAATAAACTCTCTTTATGTACAAAGTTATTATTATTTTATTAAGTCTAAATATAAATAACATTGCAACTCAATCTACAAATACAAAATTATTATATTGATTTAAACTAACACCATTTTCACACATACCTATTATTAAATGAAAACGGGACTTAATCGCGTAACACTTATATTTAATATTTGGCCCAAGGTTTCGCATGTCACATTACGTCCGTGGTCAGAGGCATACGGGTAGGGAGTTGTGTCAACATTTTCTAGCTATACGAGTTTTTGGAACTACCCGCACTTGATTTCCATTAGTTACTTTTATGCTAGGGTAAGTGCTACGCGAGTAAGTCCCGTTCTCATTTACTTTACAAAATTATTTGTCGTCACTATCAGAATCACATTCATAATGATAACATTCATTCATTTCAGTACTATTATTATTCTCCTGGAGATGATTGAAATATATTACTATAATATTTTCCATATTTTCAATTTTCAGTCTATTTTTTTTTCACGCTTAAAACCCATTTGTATGTAGAAAATGACCGTTCAACGTCTACAGAGTGAGTGGTGCAAAATTATAAATCAAATCATCATCTGCGTCGATCCCTTGAACAAGGTACAGTACGGTAAGTATAATGTATGTAGGTTTAATACATTACACGGCCAAATTATGAACATAGGCAAGTGACTCAAGTCAATAGTCATAGTTCGTAACCATATATTTCAGCCTTTATTTTCTTACCTTCGATTACACATACACACAATGAAAAGGATAAAAATGTTAAATAATAAATACATTATCTTACCTTGAAACTTGGTAGTTTTGCAGTATCCGTGGTATTTTCAGTATCCAGTAATCGCCAAATCCAATCAAAGCAAAATCGGTGTCCGAGTTCAGGCCGTGTGTAATCAAGTATAGCAGGCGAAATTCCAGTAAACAAGCAAATGTCAAATATCCAAAAAAACACAGTATCTACACTTCCGTACGTACTCGACAAGGGATAGTAAGAAACTGATGTCAACTTTCTATTTAATGCATAAGAAGGGTTGCAGGTAACAGCGATAAGTGATAACGACATCTGCTTTGTCTTTTAGACGATAACAATGGAAATTACAATTAACATAGTAGATAGTAATACTGTTATTTCTATCTCTTTCACTTAAACACAGCTGGTATTGGCGTAAAAGAGACGGACAAGTTTGAAATAATATAAATACAATAATGTTATATTATCACTCGTAAACTAGTACAAACTTGTAGTGTTGTGGTTACTATTTAATTTTACGTACATTGGGGATACATTATGAGATTTTATTTATTTTACTGATTTTTAAATCCGGGAAGTCCCGGTAAAAAAAAATTATCGCAAGGAAGTCTCCACTTCATGACTTTGTTCTACCAAGTGTAGGTAAATATACTCTGCCTATTCCGATCACTGGTCATCATGCTGTTTACAGGTTCTCAAACTTTAAAATGTGGGAGAATTTTAACCAACGGTGAAAATTATTTTAACGGCATTAATTTTAAGGTATTCATGTAGAAACATAGTAAAATAAAACAAATCTAATGTATTAAATTAAACTTTATTTATCTATACAAGACAAACGTTTGAAAAACTAATTCACAGTTACACATTAATTACCAAGCTTACGACGTGAAAAGTTTGGAAAACACTGCGACTGCTGACACTGAGCGAGAAGGAAATAACAATTAACACGCGTTCGACAAGGATGACGGTCAGGGCATGAAGTTATCTAGATCCGAATTGTCAAATGTGCACAGCGCTATCCTGTGTTGCCAGTAGTATAAACAGAATTACCCATGGCATGGTCTAATAAAACATGGTCTTCTATTCCCAGAGTGACACGGGCCTACTTCATAATAACATTGCCACTTTATTGCAACATAACATGTTACATGGGTACATTATACCTATGGTTAATAAGTTAAAATATTTCTTTATAATTTTATAATTTTAATTTATATGTTTTTTATCTTAAATTTTACAATAACACGTCATTTTTAATTATTCGTTAGCAATATCTTCCGATTCACGAAAAAAATTTCAGACGTTCGGGTAATTCTGTTTATACTACTGGCAACACAGGATAGCGCTGTGCACATTTGACAATTCGGATCTAGATAACTTCATGCCCTGACCGTCATCCTTGTCGAACGCGTGTTAATTGTTATTTCCTTCTCGCTCAGTGTCAGCAGTCGCAGTGTTTTCCAAACTTTTCACGTCGTAAGCTTGGTAATTAATGTGTAACTGTGAATTAGTTTTTCAAACGTTTGTCTTGTATAGATAAATAAAGTTTAATTTAATACATTAGATTTGTTTTATTTTACTATGTTTCTACATGAATAACTTAAAATTAATGCCGTTAAAATAATTTTCACCGTTGTTTAAAATTCTCCCACATTTTAAAGTTTGAGAACCTGTAAACAGCATGATGACGTAGGCCCGTGTCAGTTAGGTCATACGCGAATCTCGGAATATAGTACCAGGCGGAGTATATTATTATACCATGGAGGAATGCGGGCCGGCGCGTCGATGATGCGACAGCCGGCGGCTGCGCCGCGGGGCGCGGGCGCGGGAGGCGGGGGACCCGGCCTGCGAGTCCTCTAGTGGGGCGCGCTAACAGCAATCAAAACACTGCTAATAATCGAATCGAAAATATATCGCGAAAATATACACGAGTAAATCCACGAATTCTTTCAAGGAAATTGTAAGAAAAGTATCAAAAATTATAAATACCATCATCTCTCCCATTGTCGATCCTATCCAGCTGGTTACTGAGGTCCCATTCTAAATTAGACATAGAAGAAACTCTTAAAACAAAAAATATATTTATAGGTAAATAGAAAGCTATAAGACATTCATAAATTTTTATATTATGTATATCCGGGATTTGAACTCTTCAGATCTCAGTCCCTTATCCCTTCAAGTGGCGGTCAACCCGTTAATGGTCGCATCGAAAAGCAGTAAACTGGCGGCCCACCACTCACGGGTCGATGCGAAAACCAGTAAACTGTCGGCCACCAGTGAGTGGCTAATGAGGTGTTAAAGAAGTAGATGTTTGTTTGGTAAGAATTTGGTTGTTATGGTAAATAAGTCAAGGTCTCTCAGACCCGTAATGTTGTTTTTAATCTTCATATATACGCTTTTAGCTATATTTGTAAGGTAAAACTTACCGTAGCGGTAAGTCAATGTGCACATTTACACGGTCTCATTTAGCGCATCCATTTCTTGTACTGGCGTTCAGCTAGGACATGAACACTTTGTTTTCTTCATGGTATATACGTTTTACAATTGAAATACACTTTGTAGTGATGGAGTGCACGGTCTTTGTTTATTTAGGAATGCAAAGCGGACTTACCAGTAAGGTACTTGTATAGCGGGGATGCAGTGGTAAATAACAACTCACAAGCGTAACTTCAAGCACTATAATGTTCCAAAGGCACACACAGGTACATAGCAACACAAATTCATAAGAAAAACGTAAGCAGGTGCGATAGAAAGCGAAGTAGGTGCTAGCGCAAAGCGACGTGCGTTCAGTGCGGAGTCGGGATATGCACTGGCGGGAGCGGCGGGGCGCGGGCGCATGACGCGGCCGCGCGGCGCCGGGCAGGACCGGTTGGCGCGGTGAAGACTCGCTGCTGTCGACACGGCCGGGAACTTGCATTTTGTAGTTGCAAATATTTACGTTTATTTATTGACATCTATATATGTATAATTAAATATGTATGTGCCTGTTATGACTTAAGTGTTATATTTATATATGTAAGTGTATTTATATGATGTATATATTTAGTTATGTTTAGTATTTAAGTATATTTGTAATATGTATGTACTATTTATGTATATAAGTAAATAAGTATATACATATAGGTGGCATTGCCACATCAGTCCCCCCCAGAGACCGTCTCACGGGCGATAATAGTCTGGGAAGGTTACTCGGCGGCCTGATCTGGTATGCCTTATTAGCTTTCCTTTCTCTGGTTCTTTTTCTATTTCCTTTTCATTCACCCTTCTCTTTTCTTTCACAGGTTTCGGCGTATTTTCTTTTTCAGGTTCTCTTTCTCTTTCAGGTTGAGCTCCAATACCAGGCGTCGACTCGGCTAATAGGTAAGCTGGCTTCAAGCGATCTATGCTTACGGTAGTGGTCTTTCCGTTCACACGTATCTTGAAGATTTTCTCTCCTCTTTCCAGCACTACGTGTGGTCCTGTGTATGCTGGCTTTAGCGCGCCACGCACAGCGTCTTCCCTTAAGAAAACGTGGGTAGAAGATGCCAAGTCTCTGAATATAAACGTCTTCTTCTGACCATGCCTTGAGGTAGGCACAGGTTGAAGTCTATTGGTTATATTTTTCAGGCGTGCAGTGAAGTCGGTGAGGTCGGTTGTGGTGTCGGTATTGGGCTGGAAAAATTCTCCGGGCAGTCGGAGCGGTTCGCCGTATACCAGCTCTGCAGAAGATGTTTGTAGCTCTTCCTTAAAAGCGCTCCTTACGCCCATCAGGACCAAGGGTAAGGCTTCTGTCCAGCTTTCTTGCGCATGCCATATGATTGCTGCTTTCAACTGCCTGTGGAATCTCTCTATGATTCCATTGCAGGCAGGGTGTTATGCAGTTGTGCGTCGATGCTTATACCCGATGATCTTTGCCAAGTAATTAAACAGAGCCGATTCAAATTGTGCTCCTCGATCCGTCACTATATCTATAGGGCAACCGAATCTGGAGATCCACGTAGAGAGCAGTGATTTCGCTACGGTTTCTGCAGTCATGTCCATCATTGGTGTCGCTTTTGGCCATCGCGTAAAGCGGTCTATGGCGGTCAAGCAGTAACGAAACCCTTGAGAAGGAGGCAGTGGTCCGACTATGTCAATATGCACATGGGTAAACCTAGCTTTTGGCAACTGGTACGTACCCAAAGGTGCTTGAACGTGTCTCGTTATCTTTGACCTCTGACAGGCCAAGCAGGCTCGAGCCCATTCGCGACAATCTTTGTTTAGGCTCGGCCATATGAAACGCTCAGACACAAGTTTGGTAGATGCCTTGATCCCAGGATGGCTGAGTGAGTGTAGGCTGTTGAATACTTGCCGTCTATACTCTGGAGTCACATATGGTCTGAGGGCCGGAGTGCTGTCGTCACAGTAGAGCGCCGTTGATGACCCTGGTATCGTCAGCTTCTTTAAGCTGATGCTGTACCCGGTGTCTCCTTCCCAGATGTGCCTGAGTTCCTGGTCAGTCTCCTGTGCTTTGGCGAGGATGGACAGATCGATTGGTGTCTCCAGCTCCTCAATTCTGGACAAAGTGTCTGCCACGACGTTGTTTTTCCCGGAGACGTGTCTGATGTCCGTCGTAAATTGGGAAATGTAGTCGAGGTGTCGAAACTGTCTCGGCGAGCAATTTGACTTGCTGTTTGTGAAGGCGAAACACAACGGCTTGTGATCTGTGAAGACGGTGAATACTCGCGCCTCCAGCATATGCTTAAAATACCTAATCGAGTTGTAGATGGCTAGCAGTTCACGGTCATAGGGCGAGTATTTCCGTTGTGCCGAACTGAGCTTCTTGGAGTAGAATGCGAGTGGCTGCCAAGCGTCGCCTTTCCATTGCTGAAGTACTCCGCCTACAGCTGTGTCGGAGGCATCTGTAACGAGCACCAGATGAGCATCAGGATCAGGGTGAGCTAACATTGCAGCTTGACAGAGGCTAGACTTGCAGTCGAGGAAAGCCTTCATCTGGTCATCTTTCAGGTCGACTGGTTGTGTTCCTCTGACTGAACCGGTGAGCAACTCGTGCAGCGGAGCTTGGAGCTGGGCGGCTTGGGGTATAAACCGACGATAAAAGTTTATCATCCCAAGGAACCTCCTAAGTTCCTTAACGGTTTTGGGCGTAGGGAATGACTGAACGGCTTCTACCTTGGTTTCCAGGGGCTTCGTGCCATCAGCTGTGATGTGGTACCCTAAGAACTTGACCTCTGGAACTCCGAAGACGCACTTCGATGGGTTGATAATCATGCCATACTCCCTCAACTTGGTGAAGAGCTGTCGCAAGTGATCTTCGTGCGTTGCTTCATCAGGCGAAAAGATGAGGAAGTCGTCCAGATAGGCGTAAACAAAATCCATGCCTCTTGTGACCTCGTCAACAAAGCGCTGGAACGTTTGTCCTGCGTTTCTGAGACCGAAGGTCATAAAGGGAAATTCATACAACCCAAATGGTGTCGAAATCGCTGTCTTAGCTATGTCTTCTTTGTTCACAGGTATTTGGTTATAGGCCTTGACCAAGTCGACTGTCGAGAAGACCCTACATCCGGCGAGTTGGTGCGAGAAATCATGGATGTGACGAATTGGATAGCGATCTGGAACAGTTCTTGCATTCAATTGCCTATAGTCGCCACATGGTCTCCAGCCATTATCTTTCTTAGGTGCCAGATGCAGTGGCGAAGACCAAGGACTCAATGACGGTCTGGCTGTTCCACACTTGAGCATGGACTCAAACTCCTGTTTGGCTATCCTGAGTTTGTCTGGTGCTAACCTTCTGGGTGTGCAGTGGACCGGAGGACCATCAGTCGTCTTGATGTAGTGAACCGTGCTGTGTTTAATTTCACGATGAACTCCAGGTGGCCGTGTGATGTCTGGGAACTCCTGTACTATGCTATCGTACCTTGATTCTCCAATTGACGTCTTGATTGATGATATGTTGCGTGCCTTGTGGGCTGACATGGCTGCTACAGAGAGGGACGTCATATTGTCAATTAAGCGTTTGTTACGGCTGTCGACGAGCAAATAGTAGTAAGAAAGAAAGTCGACGCCTATGATTGGTTTGGTGACGTCGGCCACAGTGAATTGCAGTGATCGGAATAGGCAGAGTATATTTACCTACACTTGGTAGAACATAGATAAAAAGTGGAGACTTCCTTACGACAAAATTTTTTTGCGGGACTAAAGTCCCGGGAACTTACCGAATAATTATTATTGTTCTGAATAGTACAAAAAACAATGCAAACTGCTTCAATACAATAAATAGGCATAAAATAAAACAACCAATATATAAACGGATTTTTCTATATATTTTTTTAATAAACTCTCTTTATGTACAAAGTTATTATTATTTTATTAAGTCTAAATATAAATAACATTGCAACTCAATCTACAAATACAAAATTATTATATTGATTTAAACTAACACCATTTTCACACATACCTATTATTAAATGAAAACGGGACTTAATCGCGTAACACTTATATTTAATATTTGGCCCAAGGTTTCGCATGTCACATTACGTCCGTGGTCAGAGGCATACGGGTAGGGAGTTGTGTCAACATTTTCTAGCTATACGAGTTTTTGGAACTACCCGCACTTGATTTCCATTAGTTACTTTTATGCTAGGGTAAGTGCTACGCGAGTAAGTCCCGTTCTCATTTACTTTACAAAATTATTTGTCGTCACTATCAGAATCACATTCATAATGATAACATTCATTCATTTCAGTACTATTATTATTCTCCTGGAGATGATTGAAATATATTACTATAATATTTTCCATATTTTCAATTTTCAGTCTATTTTTTTTTCACGCTTAAAACCCATTTGTATGTAGAAAATGACCGTTCAACGTCTACAGAGTGAGTGGTGCAAAATTATAAATCAAATCATCATCTGCGTCGATCCCTTGAACAAGGTACAGTACGGTAAGTATAATGTATGTAGGTTTAATACATTACACGGCCAAATTATGAACATAGGCAAGTGACTCAAGTCAATAGTCATAGTTCGTAACCATATATTTCAGCCTTTATTTTCTTACCTTCGATTACACATACACACAATGAAAAGGATAAAAATGTTAAATAATAAATACATTATCTTACCTTGAAACTTGGTAGTTTTGCAGTATCCGTGGTATTTTCAGTATCCAGTAATCGCCAAATCCAATCAAAGCAAAATCGGTGTCCGAGTTCAGGCCGTGTGTAATCAAGTATAGCAGGCGAAATTCCAGTAAACAAGCAAATGTCAAATATCCAAAAAAACACAGTATCTACACTTCCGTACGTACTCGACAAGGGATAGTAAGAAACTGATGTCAACTTTCTATTTAATGCATAAGAAGGGTTGCAGGTAACAGCGATAAGTGATAACGACATCTGCTTTGTCTTTTAGACGATAACAATGGAAATTACAACTAACATAGTAGATAGTAATACTGTTATTTCTATCTCTTTCACTTAAACACAGCTGGTATTGGCGTAAAAGAGACGGACAAGTTTGAAATAATATAAATACAATAATGTTATATTATCACTCGTAAACTAGTACAAACTTGTAGTGTTGTGGTTACTATTTAATTTTACGTACATTGGGGATACATTATGAGATTTTATTTATTTTACTGATTTTTAAATCCGGGAAGTCCCGGTAAAAAAAAATTATCGCAAGGAAGTCTCCACTTCATGACTTTGTTCTACCAAGTGTAGGTAAATATACTCTGCCTATTCCGATCACTGGTGAATTGCCAACTGTACTCACGACGAAGACCTAAATCCAGGTGGAGCTGTGCATAGCCATAGGTGCTGATCACAGTTCCATTTGCGGCGAACAGTTCATACGTGGTTTTGGGTCGGTGTTCACGCAGAGCCGAGCGCGGGAAAACACAGAGGTCGCTTCCTGTATCCACGAGAAACTGCATTTTGGAACGTCGGTCTGTAACGAACAGGCGACCGGTTCTAGAGCAATCGTCGGCCGCCATCACAGATTGCCCTGAACGTTTCCCGAAACAAAATCGCAGGGTTTTACGCACTTCGTTGCTTGCGAGTGGAATTTGGAATGGTACCAGCATACGGGCCATCTGCGGTAGCTGGACTGTGAACGACCTTGACTACTCCCACGACTACGACTGCGGCCATACCTCTGTGATCCGTTGTTCCTACCCCTTGGTCGCGATCTGGAGCTCATGTCTGCGCGCAGTTCATGCATTTGCCTGGTCAATTCAGCTATCTGATTTGCCATGTAGTCCATTGCAGCAATCTGAGGCACCGGCATAGCACTGGCTTGTGACGTACTTGCTACCTGGGGGGTGGGAGGGGCGAGGTCCCATACGCGGTCGGCGGTGTTTGCCAAGGCCTCGAGCGTCTGCGGGGTCGGCTGCGATGCTATCGCTGCCTGGATGTTCATTGGTAAACGATTTATCCAAATAGTCCTTAAAAGTTCCTCATGTACCTGTGGGCCCGCCAGATGCTGAAGATGCCGCAAGAACTGGGACGGCTTGCGGTCCCCTAACTCCTCGTGCACCAATAATCTCTTGAGTTCCTTTTCGCGGGACGCTGACAGCCTTGAGATCAGTTCTGTTTTCAGCTTCTCGTACTTGTTCTCTGCTGGCGGGTTAACAATTACGTCCTTCACCTCAGCAGCGTACTCGTGATCTAGCTGTGACAGTACATAATAAAATTTAGTAACATCCGATGTAATCTCGGACAAAACAAAGTGACCTTCCACTTACGCAAACCAAACGGCCGGTTCCTGACGCCAAAATGGTGGTAATCGCACTCCGACACGGAATGTGTCGGCACCAGTGGACAACGGCATAGAGGAAAATTCCGTTAGCGGTTGCGCGGCCGGAGGTTGCGTGACTTGCACATTCACTTGTGGTGTTTTTGCATTCTCCCCGCTTGGACCGGCTTTGTCATCACCCATATTTGTTTCTCAGAAAGGCTACGATAAATATCCAAATAGAGGGGTCACCAGTGTAGTGATGGAGTGCACGGTCTTTGTTTATTTAGGAATGCAAAGCGGACTTACCAGTAAGGTACTTGTATAGCGGGGATGCAGTGGTAAATAACAACTCACAAGCGTAACTTCAAGCACTATAATGTTCCAAAGGCACACACAGGTACATAGCAACACAAATTCATAAGAAAAACGTAAGCAGGTGCGATAGAAAGCGAAGTAGGTGCTAGCGCAAAGCGACGTGCGTTCAGTGCGGAGTCGGGATATGCACTGGCGGGAGCGGCGGGGCGCGGGCGCATGACGCGGCCGCGCGGCGCCGGGCAGGACCGGTTGGCGCGGTGAAGACTCGCTGCTGTCGACACGGCCGGGAACTTGCATTTTGTAGTTGCAAATATTTACGTTTATTTATTGACATCTATATATGTATAATTAAATATGTATGTGCCTGTTATGACTTAAGTGTTATATTTATATATGTAAGTGTATTTATATGATGTATATATTTAGTTATGTTTAGTATTTAAGTATATTTGTAATATGTATGTACTATTTATGTATACAAGTAAATAATATGTATTTATAAGTATATACATATAGGTGGCATTGCCACAACTTATAACAGTGATATACTGTGTATAAATTACTTGAATTTGGTAAAAGTAGTTGAAACGAGTTGTTGTTTACTTGAGCGGTGGACATTGACGTCTGTCAATGTCAGTGGGTTTTTTGTCTGTGGTTCCGCACGGACAATCGGTCGAACACTTACTGGATATTAACAAACATATAGTAGTTGTTCTTTTATATTTTTGCAATTCGTAATTATAAATAATGTCCTTATTTTTAGCTTTCGAAATAAGTAATTCTTTTTATTTTTTTTATTGACTTACGTTGTTCTTTGAGTTGAACCGGTCAATTGATATAGCATTGAATGGGAGGTTTTCCATTCACCACTTTGACTGTGGTTCTTCGTATTTCGATTTCCCTTGGTCATTGCCCGATAACTCGTCAAAATGTGAGGAGTAATTTGTGATACTTCATCGGCCATCTATTCGTGGGGTATGTATCTTATTTGAAGATTTTATCTCCTAAAACTGTGTTAAATGCAAGTTTCTGACCAATGATGTATTGTGTTCCAGCTCGGCCCGAAATGTTGTTATAATTTAGCGTCAGGCGCCGGTAATGGCTGCCCTATTTATTTCCTCTTCAATCTAACCAACTTGGTGAGTTTCCACACTTTCTAAATATACTGAAGGAAAGGCAGAGTTTTTATTGTCATTCACAATTAGTTAATGTCGTGTTTCGTGTGGGTTTTCAGCAATCCATCTCTAAATGTAAAGGCACCCCTTCGTCTCACCGCGTGGCCATGCGTCGCCGCTGCTGGTGTAAGATAACGGACTCGGCTTACTTCTTCTTCTTTTTAGGGGCTATTATATAAGGCTCCAAAGCCTATGTATGACTGCGACCATTCCTGATTTATTGTGATCGCCACCTACTACAACTCTCGATCCAAACCTGCAATTTCAAACAGCTGCAGGATCCTTTTGGTCTCGAGAGACGGACTCGGCTTAAAAACCGGTAAGTATTTTTAATCTCGTTATTCCCGCAAGCTAAATCGCGCTATGCCCAGAATAAACATAAAAATTAAACGTGTTAAAACATAACCTTTCTAAAACCTAGAACATTCTCTTTGTTTCTAGGGTCTTTTGGAAGCGCTAGTCCTTTGGAAGCGCTAGTCCTGTGGAAGCGCTAGTCCTGTGGAAGCGCTATTCCTTTGTAGGCGCCAGTCTTTTGGGGAGCCTCACTCCTTTGGCTACACCTTCCTTTGGCCGTGACATATTTTTGGAGCGCCGCTTCCTTTGGAAGCGCTATGCTTTTTGGAGGCGTCAGCCTTTTGGAAGGGCTGTTCTCCTCATCTTTAGTATTAACCCGAGGAAGCCATGTCTCGAGGTGATGTGATTAACCGCTAAAACTGTGAGTTAAAGTTTGGATTATAATTTAGTGACCGGGTTCCTTGGAGTGAAATTATAAACCATTTTAAGACTGACCTTTTAAAAGAGAACTTTAATACTAAAACCTATTCCTAAAGGAGAAACTTGAAATCCCTATAATAAATATCGTCGTATATCCATGGTGGTTTCAAATTTCAAAATTTCAAAATTATTTATTTCATGTGATTTAGGTACACACATAGCAATACACAACAACAAACAATAAACTTACAAGAATTACACATAAACACAACATATACACATTAAAATTGACACAAGATATACAGTGCTAGCCAAACTCTTAATTTTTGCTACCACTGTATCACACTTGTAGGGGAATGTAGTCCCTCACAGTGGAGCATTATGGGGCAGTCTGGTTTTTCCGCTATCATTCTCAAGATGGTGTTGGGACTGTCCCGCACCCGGCGCACCAGGGATGCGGCGCGCACACGCAAGGTCGCCTGAAAACAATCGACGCCCGCCTCAGCAAACATCCCTGATGCGCTACAGAAGCGAGGCAGTCCCATCATCACCCGGAACGCGTTATTATATTGGACTCGAAGGGCCCTATTGCGAATACTGAACCCAAAGGCTGCAGGTATACAGGGAAGTACAGAACGCTCTAAAGAGAGTGATCTTTACCCCCCTGGAGCAACCCGCAAACCTTCGTGCTATCATATTTGCCCGCACCGACAAGGCCCTTCGTTCCCTTTCAATATCTATGTCGTCCTTGAGGTTTATGTATAAACTTTACTGCAGAAGCTGCACTTTCTAAAAACTGCTATTATGTTTAATAAGGGCACGAGGTTGCCTATGTTGTACTTAGCTTAAATTCAACGAATCGTTACTACCGTGTTTAATTTAGTACTCTCGTAGTGTTATTTATATATAAGTCGTTGCTACCCTAGAGGGTGATTAAATTTCTATGTGACGTGGCCATAGGATGCCGCATATTAGTGTTTATTAAATAAATGTTGATTTTCATTTGAACATGTCATACGCTTGATGAGAATAGTATCCTGGCGTCCTAATTTAAATATATGGATATATATTCTCACTCCATAGTGGCCTGAACCACGACCCTATCTATACCACTCGTTAGCCGTGAGCATTTTGGAAATTTTGAGTAGTGGGTACTTGGGGATTCTGACCTACTCTAAGGTACTACGGTGTATCTTTAAAAATAAAATATTATAAATACTTCTGGACCCCATCCCCAAATCTTACAATTTTTAAGAGCTTCTTTTTGTTAAATAAATTGTATGTAAAGTCCCTTTTAATCATTTAATCTTAAAAATAAAAGTCTTACTGTGATAATTAACTAGCAATTAAGAACCTTCAATCATCAATTTGTTTTATGGTGGTAGTCATTTTTAACAAGGAAAATGGACCAATCCGCGGCGCCATTGACTACTTTTCGCGTTTTCGCTGGCGCCACTTGAAGGGTTATGTGCATGTTTTATGTCTTGAGCCAATCACACCTTAAAAGGGTTCTCAAATTCATGCTTTGTATTAAGGTGACGTTCGGATGGCACGAGTAAATCCACGAATTATCTCAAGGAAATTGTAAGAAACGTATTAAAAATTATAAATACCATAATCGCATCCGCCGTCGCTGATACAAATTCACCTAGAGCGGTCTTATTCTGAAATGGAAATAGAAAAAACTCTTAAAACAAAATACAATATGAATACAAAGCTCAAAAAGAAATTTTGCTCCGGGATGTGCATGTTTTATCAGCGCGATTCGGGAAATGAATTAGAGATTAACTAGATACGATACGATATAGTAAACATATGTGACGTCCCACGGGTAAAGGTACCTTATGGCGGTTGGCTTACGCTATTGTTAACGCCGCTCCAATATTATTGCGTCGCCATGCGACGTAAGCGCCGGCCGCCATAAGGTACCTTTTTCAGTAGAACGTCACATATCTTCACATAGCCTACTTATAGACACTACAGTGTCACACACACACTACAGTGTCTAAGTAGGATCTTGCTATTCCCAGTAATTTTTCGCCTCGCTCTGTAGCTCCATACACAGTTGACTTCAGATATTCTTTAAATTTAACACATTAGTAATGATGTCATAATTCGAGTCCATCCACCTTGTAGCTGAATAATTTCAGGCATAGGTCTTGTTTAAGCAGGTATCTCCATAGATGCGCTCTAGTTCCTCGCACATATGTTTTGCGGAATCAAATCGCACGATTTTTTGCAGAATGTCATCGGACATGGTTGTCGTCAACAAAATTAAAATTGCCTTGAGCACTACTAAAATTTTAAACCACCAGGTGTTATAATATGGCTACAAATATAATGAATACGTTGGTACCCTAAATAAAAAAATCATGCTTACCAAAAAAAATTACTGAATACCATAAAAATAAGGCCTAAAATTACAAAAGTATCACCGTTTTAATTACGACTGCACTTCAAATTGTATTCGAATACCAAATATATTGAATGATCACCAAAAATCATTAATGATCACCAAATCTTGAAGACTGTTATGTATGTAGGTAGTTTGAGCAAGGGTTTGACAGCTGTATTAAATGATCATCTACTGAACCACACCTAGTCTTTTAATTAACACTGGCGACGGGCTGGCAAAAATACAGTTTTTCGAAGTATGTCGCGTGTGAGACGATGACAACCATCGGCAAGTTAAGTGCATTCGACATAAGTAATGGGAATTGGCGAGTATATGTGGACAGAGTGGAAATGTACTTTAAGGTTAACTCGACCGCGGACGACATGAAGCTACCGGTGTTGATCTCGGCCATCGGTGATACAGCATATGAATTAATGGTAACCCTATGTAGCCCTAAAAAACCAGGGGAGTTAACATATGCAGAGGTTGTAAAAATAATGGAAAACCATCTCCAACCACCGCCATCTGTGTTGGCAGAACGTTTTCGCTTCCGCCAATGTCGTCAGGGCAAAGGTCAGGCAGTAAAAGATTATGTAGCGGAGTTAAAAAAATTATCTCGCTATTGTGATTTTAAAACAACACTTAACGATAATTTGCGCGATCAATTTGCATGCGGGATTAGTAACGATTTATTTCGGCAAAGATTATTTACCGAATCGAAATTAGACTTCGAGAAAGCTGTGTCTATCGCATCGAACCTTGAGGCGGCGGAAAGAGATGCACTAGCGGTGGATTCTAGCGGGGGCGCGGGGACATCGGCGGAGGGGGTGCATCATGCAAGCGCCAGCACAGCAAAGCCTAGTACATTGCAATTTGGGAGTGCCTCGCGACAACAAAATCAACAAAACATGAGTGCAGTGAATTTTAAAAACGGGTGCACGTCGTGCGGGGACCGTTATCATAACTTTACGGAATGCAGATTCCAGAGTTTCGTGTGCAGTAGGTGTGGGAAGATTGGTCATTTAAGGCGCGTTTGCCCAAACCCGATGGAACAAATCGGTGGGCCGGCGGGTAGGCGTCGAGATGGCGCTTCCACTGGCCGGGGCGCGCGGTCACGGTGGCCGCGCGGGCGCAGCGGAGGCCCACGCCGGGGTACTAATGCATTTTGGCTACAGAACAACGAATATCAATCTACGGAGGAAGTGGACGAGTGCTCTGAGGACGAATGTATTAATCAAATGTCCTTAGCAGATTACAGACCGGTGAGCATAGCAATCAGTGTAAATAATGTTCGTCTTATAATGGAGATTGACTCGGGGAGCGCTATATCGTGTGTTAGTGACAAAGTGTATGAGAATTTGTTCCAATCCGTACCGTTACGTAGTTGTGATACAGTCTTAACATTATATGATTATGGTAAGATTAGACCATTGGGCTATATTAATGTACCAGTGGAGTGTAATAATGTTAGAAAGAATCTCGATTTGTATGTCATCAGGGGCGGGAATAGTACAAATTTGTTGGGCCGGCAGTGGATGGCACATTTAGGGTTACGTGCTGAAGTGCCTTTGCCATTAAACTTTGTGGAATCGGGAACGGAAAATGAAATTGTGAACGATATTTTTTGCAGGCATAAAGAGTTGTTTGATGGCGGGCTGGGTCGGTTCACGGGTGGGACGGCGACGCTGCGCGTGCGTCCTGGCGCCGCCGCTGTGTTCCACCGTGCGCGCCCGCTGCCCTACGCGCTCCGTGAGCGCGTCGACGCGGAGCTCGACTCCATGTTGAGCACCGGTATCATCGAGCCTGTGGATGCCTCCGACTGGGCCACGCCACTCGTTCCCATACGTAAGCCTGACGGCAGCTTACGCCTTTGTGCCGATTACAAGGTAACATTGAACAAAGTTTTATTGGTCGACAAATATCCCGTTCCGAGAATAGAAGATGTGTTTAGTAGCCTCAGTGGTAGTACATATTTTACAAAATTGGATCTGTCACAAGCATATTCTCAAGTATTACTAGACGAGGAATCAAAGAAATATACGGTCATTAACACGCACCGAGGGTTATTCACATATAATAGATTGGTTTTTGGCTTAGCTTCCAGTCCAGGTATTTTTCAAAGGTTGATGAGTAACCTCCTACAATGTATTGATGACGTGGTTGTGTTCTACGATGATATTTTAATTACGGGGAGTAACTTAAAGCAACATTTAACTACGGTAAATACGGTTCTAGCTAGATTGCAGGCGCATGGTTTAAAATTAAAAAAGGAAAAATGCGTATTTTTACAAGAAAAGGTTACGTATTTGGGGTATGTTATTGACAAAAGGGGTGTAAGTGTAGACAAAGCTAAAATAAAACCGATCTTGGAAATGCCGTACCCTAGTAATGTCAGTGAACTCCGATCATTTTTAGGCATGGTTAATTTTTATGCTAAGTTCATCAAGCATCTCGGTAATTATTTGGCGCCACTTCATGCGTTGTTACAAAAACACACTAGATGGCAGTGGGGTGAACAACAGATTATAGCGTTTGATAGGGTAAAAAGTATGTTGTCAAGTGCCGAGGTGCTCGCGCATTACGACCCCGCGTTGGAGGTGGTGGTCACAAGTGACGCTAGTTCCTTCGCAGTAGGTGCCATTTTGGCTCAGCGTTACCCCGATGGCTCCGAGCGTCCTTTAGCATACGCGTCGCGCGCGCTTACCGCGGCTGAACGCAATTATAGCCAAATTCATAAAGAGGCGTTATCAATCTATTTTGCGGTCAAACGTTTTCACCGATACTTATATGGTAGGCGTTTTTCTTTGCGAACAGATCATAAGCCCCTGGTTAGTATTTTTGGACCCAATGTAGGCGTACCGAGTATGACGGCCAGTAGATTACAAAGATGGGCTTTATGCTTGTCGGCGTACGATTTCGACATAGAATACGTCAAATCAGAGCAAAACGTGGCGGATGTCTTATCGCGACTTATCAAGGCGCATAAAGTAAGTGAAGTGGAGAATGAGAAAAGGGAGCCAGAACAAACCTATCTCCACTTTGCGTCTGACGCCTTGCTATTAGATTACAAAGTGCTAAAGGCTGAAACTAGGAAAGACCCGTTACTGTCTCGCGTAACAAGTTTTATTTTAGATGGGTGGCCAGATTCCATAGAAATAGAACAATTGAAACCGTATTTCAATCGTAGGAAGGAACTCTATTTAGAACTGGGATGCATTATGTGGGGACACCGAGTGGTCATACCGGTGGGCTGCCAAGACAAGGTTATTAGGGAACTTCATGAAACTCATATGGGAGTAGTTAAGACCAAATCATTGGCGAGAAGTTACGCCTGGTTTCCGGGCATGGATGAAGCGATTGAGCAGGCGTGCGGCGCGTGCGCCGTGTGCGCGGCGACGGCCAGTGCGCCGCCAGCACAGGCCCCGCGCGCCTGGCCCTGGCCGGAGCGCCCATGGACCAGGTTACACCTAGATTTTTTAGGACCCCTCACAGGAGTTATGTACCTAGTAATGGTAGACGCGTGTTCTAAGTGGATCGAGGTTATAAAAATGGCGAGTACCACGGCGGCCGCTGTCATCGCTAAGTTGCGAGAAATCTGGGCTAGGTTTGGTATACCTAAACAGGTAGTATCAGATAACGGACCTCCCTTTGCTAGTCACGAATTTCAGTTTTTCATTAAAAGTAACGGCGTGGAGCATATATTTACAGCCCCATACCACCCTTCGTCCAACGGTGCGGCGGAAAGCGCTGTAAAAATATGTAAACACGTTTTGATCAAAGCACAAAAACAGAAACTCGATGCGGAAATAGCTCTGAGTAGATTCCTTTTAATTTATAGAAATACAATACATAGTTTGACGGGGGACAGTCCTGCCAACATTTTACAAGGTAGAAATTTACGCACACGTCTGGATTGTTTAAAACCGGAGAGAGGGGCGCACGCGCGCGAAGCGCAGGCGCGGCAACAACGCGCTGCTGGCGGTGCGCATCGGGGTTTCCAAGCGGGTGATATGATTTGGTACAGAAATTACAGCTCGAGGAATGCGGACAGGTGGCTCGAAGGAATTATTAAAGAAAGTTTAGGTAGCTCAGATTACGCAGTAGAAACTATTACGGGCGAAATTGTTCATCGTCATGTCGACCAAATAAAACGGCGTTCAAGAAATACTTTGTTACTATTCCCGTGTGACGGGGCACAGTCGGGAGCCGCAGGTCCGAGCAGTCCGGGCGAGCGCGGTGGCACGAGCGGGGCCAAAATTTTACAGCCCGACCCGACTCCGAGGTATCAGCCCCCTAGAAATCGAAATCCTCCAATAAGATATGGGTTCGAGGAAGTATTTTTTTTTAACTAGAGTAATTTCATTTTCGTTTCCGTAGTTTAAGTGATTTAAAGAGTTGTATGGAATACTTGCCATTGTAATTCTTTCTTTTTTTTTTTGTACGGCTAATTAGGTATATTCAGGTCTGAAATCAAGGCTAAGCCTAAAATTGTTCTACTATTAAGTATACATATAGACTTGTTAATTTAATTTTAAGATTATATATGGTGTCATTACATCTAATTGTATCATTACATGTTATTTTTGGCTGTAAGTACCGAATTAACCGCTTTTCATTAACTGTAATAAATTGTAGTATGCAATGCTATAGGAAAAAAAAAAGCATTGTTATTGTGTACTTATTAGTATAATGCTCATAAACACATGTAGGTATATTACTGTCTTTCAGCTTAGGACCATTAATATTCTTATGTAAGTTTGTTTCCTGCGTTTGATTGGCACTACAAGTTTTTTTTGTGTAAGGCAAGAACGATTTATAACTTGTATAGTGAGGTAAACAAGTCGTGCGAAGGGTAGTGTTAGTACTGGTTTTAAAATGTAATAACGCATGTACCTATTTAGACGGACCATAATTAAATAGCTTTATTATAAACTCAATTGTTTATCGTTATATTGTTTAAAAAAAGTTTCTTTAAAATAACGGTGGAGGTGTTATGTATGTAGGTAGTTTGAGCAAGGGTTTGACAGCTGTATTAAATGATCATCTACTGAACCACACCTAGTCTTTTAATTAATGCGATATTTTCACCTAAATAAACCACTATGATTACCAAAAAATGTATACATATTACCAAATAAAGTGAAAGGATGCCAAAATTACTAGCCCCTCCCGCTCAACCCCCCATACCTATAACTACTTTTTTTTTATGACCCAGGGGGAATCCTTTATGGATCCCACTGGCCCGGGAGAAGCTCAGTGGATATGTCCGACTTCCACGGACTAAACCCCCTGGGGTGTTCCGCCGCGCGCTTTATAGGCGGGGTTTCGGGAACTCGATTATAGACCTCCGATACCCCGTCGGCGTTGCTCTTGCGAGCCGACACTCTTCACGACTCACTCTTCTTCTTCTTCGTCGCTCTTGACGACGATATGGGGCTGCTCTAGCAGCTTACTCCGCTGAAGGCACCTCGGAACACTTGAGGGCCTTCCAGCTCGAAACCTCTTCAGGTGATGGGACTCCCGACCCATCACCCGCAGGTTCCCGTTAAGGCGGCATAATCCTTGCTGCGAAGACTCTTCTCCGCCTACCTGGCCTCCTTCGGCGCTGAGGAAGCGAGTTCGCATCGTCCTCGCGCGATCGTTCTGCGGCTTCCTTTAGTGTCAGAACGGTGACGCTAAAGGAAGCCACTGCCGCCACACAAGCCGGTTAGGTTAGGTTTGAACTGCAACCCATACAGAAACGAAATGCTACTAGAAAAGTGGGTTAGGTTAGGTTTGAACTGCGACCCTTACAGAAAAGAAATGCTACTAGTAAAGTGGGTTAGGTTAGGTTTAACTGCAACCCATACAGAAACGAAATGCTACTAGAAAAGTGGGTTAGGTTAGGTTTGAACTGTGACCCTTACAGAAACCAAATGCTTCTAGAAAAGTGGGTTAAGTTAGGTTTGAACTGCGACCCTTACAGAAAAGAAATTCTTCTAGAAAAGTGGGTTAGGTTAGGTTTGAACTGCGACCCATTCAGAAAGAAAATGTTACTAGAAAAGTGGGTTAGGTTTGGATTGAACTGCGACCCTTACAGAAAAGAAATGCTACTAGAAAAGTGGGTTAGGTTAGGTTTGAACTGCAACCCATACAGAAACGAAATGCTACTAGAAAACTGGGTTAGGTTAGGTTAGAAAAAGGTGACGAAGTGAATTAATTAATTGAATAGGATAACGACATATTAAATATTTGCATATTTTTAATTAAAATGTGGTTATAATTTTGGTGGTCATTTACTATTTTTGAGTTTACAATCATTATTTTGGAGTCATTTGCTTTAATAGGATAGCAAGATTTAAAAATTTGGTTATAATATTACATTTAAAATGGAGTTCGAATTTTGGTGGTCATTTACTATTTTTGGGTTTACAATGATTATTTTGGTGTCATTTTATTTAATAGGATAGCAAGATGGAAAAATTTGGTTATCATTTCACATTAAAATGGGGTCTGAAATTTGGTAATCATTTACAATTTTTGGGTTAATAATGATACAATATATATACAGTGGTACTACTAAACGAAATTAATAACTAGCTTAAATCTAAAATAGGCCCTTGAGGCATTGTACCAAGGATGCTGGCGGCATTTCCTCGCTGTATCGCAATGCTGATACGTTGTGCGTGGTAGCCGCCAGCTCTTCGGTCACCAGTTACGTCAACCAGACGCTTCGCGATTTCTGCGAACAACTTATGCGCGCTGGGACCCCATGGACCTAGAGTTTCAACACCAAATGGTACAAAATGGTACTCTCTACCGAGGCTCTTATATTTGTTACGTTTTAGAATTTCGGCGCTTTCCGCCGCTCCGCCCGCTTTTACAGTAGTCCGTTGGAGGTGGGACGGTGCCAGTGTGTCTACGCAGGTAGCATCCCACACCAACATCCGTCCCAAGCTCCAAGGAACTGAGGACACTCCATCGGGCCTCTTGCCATCATCTCTGATAATGCCAGTCGGCTCAAGAAGAGCAGGCACATTGATGGTGACAAGAGACCGACGGACTATGTCATTAAGCGACGCATGTCTCGAAAAACGGCCTGCACTTTTTTGACAAGATAATCCGTGGTGTCCCAGTCGGTACACGTCCGTGCCACAAGAGCATATGTGTGGCGTACACACCGAAACCCCGAGTCGCAAACCAGTCGCCAGTCTAAGGGAGGCCGGATCCAAGAAAGTACCAGTATTGGGCGAAGGATGGGCATGTAGCCAGTAACCGGCTTCCCGGGCTCCGACCGCCAAAAGCCTCGCGCGGTCTGGACCTGTACAGTTGTTTAGGAGAGTATTGTAAGTTAAATCACAATAAACATTATCCCAACTCCTTTGTGAATTTGGGTTGTCTGGAAATTGTTTGCCTGGGCAAGCAATTTTAAAAGCATTTTTGGCGTCCTCAAAGCCCGCGATCTCACAGTTTGTGAGCAAAGCCCTTAAGATATTTCCTATGAGACCAGACGTGCTATGAGTGGACGCCAAAAAGGCTGGGGAAGCCACACTGGAAATTTTGCGACTTCCTAAACCTCCAAACCGAATGGGGAGGGACGCTTGAGACCAGGAAGGCTCACTTAGCTGAATGTTTAGAATCGTCTCTAAACTAATTTTGATCAAATCATCTATGGGCGACAATAAATTTTGATGTTTCCAGAAAGGACAACAGCGGAGCACACACGTAAATTTAGGGACAAAAAGGCAAGACAAGATAATGATTAGTTTGGGGTCATTTCCAGAGGTCGGAAACCGGTATTTGCTCCATACAAAAATACCGGTATTATTACGTTCGTTTTCGTTCTTTGGTTTATTATTTCATTTTTAATTGAAAAATCTAATAATACGAAGTTATTACCTAAATACATGATTCAGTCCTGCGTACAGAGCATAAAATAATTCAAAATATTGGGCTCTTTCGGGGTTTTTAAAAAATACCGGTTCCGAGCCCTGGTCATTTCCTTTAATAGGATAGTAAAATGTAATAAAATTGGTAATCATTTCACATTAAAATGGTGTTATAATTTTGGTGATCATTTGTAATTTTAGGGTGGTAAAGTAGATTTTTTTGGTATTAAATTTTACTAAATCTGGTGATCAGTTAAATAGTAGCCTTATAATATTGGGATGCTAATTTCCCTATTTGAATCATTCTCGTGTTTATAATGCTTGCTCCATTTTTATTCGGTTACACTTTAAAATTAATAGAGAATAATCATATAATATCTCTGTTTACGACATTTACTTTTGTGTGACAGTAAAAACAACAGTTGCTAGGTTACAACTGCCAGGATGAATATTTGTTATTCACAGTAGAATCTAAGTAGCGAATGTTCTTAAATATTCTAGATAAACATAAAGAATAATGACAAAAGACTATGAACTCTAATTACTAGAATTAAAGTTGAATTTTACTAACTTATATATCTTTATGTATTTTGACGGATTCTATTCGAATTTGACAGAAGCCCTACCGTATTTAAGGTTAATAATGTCTACTGGCCTTAAAATTGTGTATGAAATTAATTACAAGCAAATATCAGCCTTAATGAATTAAGTATTGGATCTGTGATATTCGAAGACAAAAAGTCGTATGCTCATTTTAAAGACTATGAACTCTAAAGTACTAGGAATAAAGTAGAATTTACTAATGCTGTAATGATGTAGCGCTGTAACGCTAAGACAGCCCAAAAAATGTTGGGGCGATAGAATAAAGTTTCACTTTAATAAATAAATCTGCAGCTACATTAAGCCGGGTTCCCACGGCCCGTTGTTTCACAGATCTGACCGCGCCTTTACAGGCCGACAGATCGTGGCAATGGTCGCATCCGACGAGGCCTGTGGTCGCCTACCGTCACCCGTTCGATCCGTCGGGAGTCGGTAACTTCAGAGGCGCGGCGCGGCGCGGCGCGACGGTGCCTGTCGCGGCCTGTAGGGGCGCGTCTGCATCGGTTCATTTCTCCTGGGACAGCGCGTGCGCGTACAGTACATGCACACATGTAGGACTAGCGGTAACGACAGGCTGGTACAGGCCGACTCGCACCGTTGGAATGGCTCGGCGCGAGACGTAATCAACCGCACAGGCATCAACAGCCGTGGCGCGATCCGGCCTGGCCAGTAATAACACGGGCCGTGGGAACCCACCTTTACTGTTACAGCATTACTACTGCGCGGGCGCTGTTACTATTAATTTCCTGGATAAAATGAGTGATATTTTTGGCTACATTACTGTCACGATTAGAAGCAGCAGAGTGCTCGGAATAGGCAGAGTATAAATACCTAAACTTGATAGAACAAATTCATAAAGTGGAGACTGCCTTGCTGTAATTTTTAGAGCTCCGTACAAAACTTTGTTCACGGAGCTCTTATTTTTTCCGGGATTAAAGTCACTGAAACGTACTAATAATATAATATCGTTATAAATACGGTAAGAAAACAATGCATTCCTATTGAATTGAATGCAGTTTTGTTTTTCTTTTTACACGACTGCCCAAACAAAAAGAGTGTATTGTTGTTTTCAGCGTTCATGTTTGTATGTATATTTATTTATGTGAGTTTCTTTATTCCACCTTAACTTTTGAATGCCTTAACGGATTTAGACGTATGTTACATCCTTACTAGGGCTTCCAATACCGGGATCCCGGGATACCGCAATACCGGGATCCCGCCTATTTTAACGCATTTTTCAATACCGGTATTTTTTTAATGCAATACCGGGATCCCGGTATTTTCAAAAACAAGGAAAATGTGCCGATTATACCGTGTAATATCCATTAAAATGATTAAATTCTGCTGTATCAAGAAGATTACTACACGTCAGACGTATTTAACTGGCATCATGACCACATTTAATTGAAACAAGATCTGTGCATTTGCGTTAGATAAATATTTGGTGATGAATTCTGATGTTCAGGATATGATATTAATATAATTCGTTCTTAAAATTATATCAAAAAGTAGAAAGAAATGACCAAGGAATTGTAGTATGGCAAACGAATTTTTGGCGTCTTTGAATATAGTTGGCTGGTTTATTAGGTTGATCTAAAAATGTGACTGGTGAAGTCAACAAGGCGGATAAAATGATTGCCAACCTGGAGGGTGAAATGATAATTATTGCAGATGGCGATTATTGTTTCATATCCTAATTTAAGGACATACATATCTGATGTTACAGTGAGCATTTTTTTAATAAAACTCAAAAAATTTAAGCGATTCATAGTCAATACCGGGATCCCGGGATCCCGGTATTTATGAAGACAGTTTCGGTATTAATACCGGTATTGAAAGAAGTCCGGTATTTGGAAGCCCTAATCCTTACGTTATCCCGGGTGACATAGGCTATGTGACGTCATTATAAAAACAATATGGCGGACTTAATACGCCATATTATGCAACCTTTAGAAAAAAATATCGTGCAAACCTATCGAGTAGGGTGTCAAAATGAAGGGCTGTGAAAGCCGATTAATAATATATATGCAACATGTGGGTCTAAGTTTAAATTTGAGGAAGTAAGAATTGACAAAATATGTACTTTATAAAGAAAAGCTTATCTTATAAAACCAAATATTATTATTGAATGGGATATTTAAAAAAGGGGTTTGACCGCTGATCATAAAAAAATATAATTTTAGTATATTATTAATCGATAACTACGATGCAGAGTCCGTCTAAGCTAACTCTGCACCGACTTTGGCAGAACAAATCGTGAAATTATCATCATTAGGGTGGTTCACGTTTGTATGGGAAAAATTCAAACTCAAGCTAGAAGAAGCGGCACCCCCTCATTTTGTTACACTTGTTATGTTCATGGTATAATAATATACTCCGCCTGGTACTCCATTCCGAGATTCGCGTATGACCTAACTGACACGCGCCTACGTCATCATGCTGTTTACAGGTTCTCAAACTTTGAAATGTGGGAGAATTTTAACCACACAGGAACGGCCCAAAGGATTTAACGAAAGCAGACAAATATGGTGTGCACTGAACCGTCTAAGGACTGGTATCGGCAACTGTGCGTACCTCTGGCACAAGTGGGGGTGGAGCGAGTCGGCGGCGTGCGAGTGTGGAGACCCAGAACAGACCATACATCACATGGTATTTCAGTGCCCTGTACGGCTACCACCAGTTTTGACATTGACAGATTAACTCGCGTTTACGTAAATTACTTTCTATACATCTCGCTTGCACTAATATGCGAGTACGAGCGAGATGCATAGAAAGTAAGTTACTTAAACGTGAGTGAATATGTCAATGTTAAAACTGGTGGTAGTGCTTCTATTACCAGATATAATGGCCCAGTGTAACGTAGTGTTACATAAACAATATAATTAAGTAAATTAACGATATTAACTTAGCTTTAAAAACTAGAACTTATGTTTAAACGTAATAATATACCTTATAATTAACTATTTACAAACTAACAAAATTAATAATTACCTTTAATTACATAGTATTAATAAATATAATATACATTTATAAAATATTGAATGTAATGCATCGCCTTAACGGTATTAGTGCGAGGCGTCGCCTTAACGTCTCGACTGGTTTGCAGGACAAGTTTTCTGCATATGGTCTTTATAACCAGAGCGCCCCGCGGGTCAGAGGCATTGAAGGCATTCCCCCTGCGGAGACGATTAAGGTCGGACGCGCGCTGCGCCCGCACGGACATATTTTCGTGTCGGGTCGCACGCGCTGGTCGCGTCCGACCATATTTAAAGAGTGATTATAGTATTGTCTCACAACTACATATTTAGTTGTTTTAGAGATGTTATTGCATTAAATTAAGTGTGTTCGCGTCCCATATATGGGTAAGTTTTGAAGAATGCATTTTAAAACGTTAACGCTTTTAGCTATAAGACATTTTAGTAATTAGCGATATCGAATAGTGTGTAAAGCTTACAGTGTTAAATGCGTGTTCGTATTTAGAGTGCCGCAATGCGAGTTAGGTATTGCATCAGCCTTCTGCCGCGTCATGCCACTTACGGCTACCCTCTTTTAGAATAATGAAATGGTTAATTTTCTCCTTTATTGTATTTTATTATTTCTTCTGTAACTCCGTTCTGATTTTGAGCACCTACACCAACTATATGCGGTTTCCCCTTGCTTTGCTTTATCCCCGGTGCTCATCATCGACGGCAATCAAGTACGGAGGAGCCCAATCTAATGCGGGTCGTTTATCCACAGGGTGCGTTTAATACATTGAAGTAATCGGGCGTCGTGCTGCGAGACCTGGGCTTCGGTAGCACACGGCGGCCCGTCTCCATGCGCCCAGTTCGAGGTGCCACACCCTATCCGTCCGCCGGCCACCCCCTGTGAAGCTGTGAAGCTCTGTTTCCGGGACCTCCGCCACCTTTCACCAGCGCCGACCACCAGCGCCAGGACCAGGGGAGTACCAGCGATCCGCGGAAGCGAACCATACGGGCAAAAAGACCTCAGACCCTGAATATTCTTAATAAATCTGTGTTGGCTAATGGTGTGTTTCAATCCTCAAAGCCGCCATCTTAGTTACCGTCACACCAGTTGAGGATTTTAAAAACCTAACAATAAACGCAAGTTTGTATCTGCGGAATTGTAAATTTTGATGTTAAGTGTAAATTTAATAAGTGTGTGTACCTATTGCCATACGATAAATAAATAAGTATCATTATAACCGTTAGGGATTTTTTACTTATTTTTAACATTTATGATGATGATGACATTTTTTTTAAAGGCCGAAGGTCGAGCTCTACGTAGGGCCTACGGCTCAGAGCGTAAGACAGATGTGCGCTTCCTGCAACTTGTCCAACTATATGCACTTGGTTCAAAGCCAGGCGCCAAAGTCCCCACACTAATAGGGTCAGACATAGCCCGATGCACGTGGCGCGCTGCACGCGGTCCAAAGCCAGGCGCCTTCGACTCTCTCATATTAAAGTGTTGGGCGTAGCCCGACGTACGTGGCGCACTGTACGCGTTCCAAAGCCGGGAGGCGCCCTCATACTAAAAGAGTCGGGCGTAGCCCGACGTATGTGACGCGCTGCACGCGGTCCAAAGCCAGGCGACTTCGACTTTCTCATTCTAAAAGTCTAGGACGTACGTGACACGCTGTACGCTTAAGGTGGGGTCAGACGGTTAATTTTTTGTTCATTTTCTAGTTTCATTATTCATCTTTCACTCAAAGTGACACGTCTGAACACAAAATGAACCGAAAATGAAAAATGAATTCATTTGTGAAAGAATCCAACAATGTTGGATATTTTCATTAGCCATCTTTCACTCGCACTCCGAATGAACAGAAAATGAACAGTGTGAACACAGAAATGAACGTTCATTCGGATTTTGTATATTTTTCTCGAATCCTGTGGGTATACTACCTACTATCTAGCTTGACAAAGATAACGTAAAAGCAATAAAATGGTGTTCAAGTGGAACGAACAAAGTAGGATACATCAGATATAGTTTACGTGGCGCACTGTACGCGTTCCAAAGCCGGGAGGCGCCCTCATACTAAAAGAGTCGGGCGTAGCCCGACGTATGTGACGCGCTGCACGCGGTCCAAAGCCAGGCGACTTCGACTTTCTCATTCTAAAAGTCTAGGACGTACGTGACACGCTGTACGCTTAAGGTGGGGTCAGACGGTTAATTTTTTGTTCATTTTCTAGTTTCATTATTCATCTTTCACTCAAAGTGACACGTCTGAACACAAAATGAACCAAAAATGAAAAATGAATTCATTTGTGAAAGAATCCAACAATGTTGGATATTTTCATTAGCCATCTTTCACTCGCACTCCGAATGAACAGAAAATGAACAGTGTGAACACAGAAATGAACGTTCATTCGGATTTTGTATATTTTTCTTGAATCCTGTGGGTATACTACCTACTATCTAGCTTGACAAAGATAACGTAAAAGCAATAAAATGGTGTTCAAGTGGAACGAACAAAGTAGGATATATGGTATTTCTCTCTCTGTATCCCAGAGTTCCAAAACAATCACCAGTAGCAAGGTATCGAAGTACAATTTGGAGTTTTATTCGGCTAGGTATACTGACTCTCATTAAAGTGTTTTCTTTTGCTATTAACGGACCTATTACTAATAATAGAAGTTCTACAAAATTACGTGCAAAATTAGTATCCGCAAATGATTGCAATACGATTTCGGATCTTCATCGGCTGTTCTCTCAGCAATGTATTCGAGGCTCCAAATAAATTTCTTCTTGCGATCCAAGGTCGCAGCCACTACCGACGACGCTTTTTTTGCATCTTGTTTGTTAAAATCTTTATTGAATGATCACAAACTTATACCAAGACGCACAACTTCATTCGACGCCATAGTGAAAGAAAAGAAAAAAATAATAATCTTTCCAGCAGCCGTGTGAACGTGAAATGAAAGGAAAATGAAACATTCACTCGAGTGAACCGTCTGATCCCACCTTTAGCAAAGCCGGGCGCCTTCGGCGCCCTCATACTCAACACGTCGGGCGTAGCCCGACGTACGTGGCGCGCTGTACGCGTTCCAAACCCGGGCGCCCTCGGCGCCCTCATACTAAAAGAGTCGGGCGTAGCCCGACGTATGTGACGCGCTGCACGCGGTCCAAAGCCAGGCGACTTCGACTTTCTCATTACGCCCGACGTACTTGACACGCTGTACGCTTAGCAAAGCCAAGCGCCTTTATACTCAAAGCGTCGGACGGTAGCGTATGACTCATAGCAAAAAAAATCTTATACATAAATAATAAACATAAAATTTCCTACAAGAAACACATAGAACACTTTTCGCTAGGATCAATATTTAAAAAGACAAAGCTGCGGGTAAGTTAATTATAATCAATTTTAAAGTCCCTTTTTAGTTTTTTGTAAATAACTCGTAAACATTGTCCCATAGCAAAACAGGTTTTTAAGAATAATTTATCTATATACAATTTCCTCCAAAACATATCCGGAACACTTTTCTCTAAGATCAATATTTAAAGCGATATTAAAGGAAGAAAGTTAATTATAATCAGTTCACAGATCACTTTCATTATTTTTTCGTAAATAACTCGTAAACGGTGGCCCGTTGCAAAACAATATTATACATTGATTTAAACTTTCACGATTATTAAACATTATCAAGCTACACAACGGGACTTAATCGCGTATTTAAGTTTTAAGATTTACCTCCGACTTTTCGAGGACGGCGTTGTGTTCTCCTAGACCACGGGGACAACGCCGTCCTCGAAACGTCGGAGGTAAATCTTCAAACTTAAATACGCGATTAAGTCCCGTTGTGTAGTTTGATAATATTATACATAAACATTAAACATAAAATTGTCCACAATAAAGGTTCTGTACACTTTTTCGCTACGATCTATATTTAAAGAGGTATTAAAGGGGGTATGTTAATTATAATCAATTTCCAGGTTCCTATTTTTAGGTTTTCGTAAATGACTCGTAAAATAAGGCGCATAGCAAAATAAGTTCTTAATGTTCTTGTAAATAAATAATCGGCATAAAGTTTTCTACGAAAAACATATTGAACACTTTTCTCTAGGATCAATATTTGAAACGATATTAAAGGAAGAAAGTTCATTACAATCAATTCACATGTCACTTATTTTTTGTGTTTAGGGTTCCGTACCTCAAAACGAAAATACGGAACCCTTATAGGATCACTCCTGCGTCTGTCTGTCTGTCCGTCTGTCACAGCCCATTTTCTCCAAAAGTACTGGACCAATTAAGTTGAAATTTGGTACACATATGTAAATTCGTGACCCAAAGACGGACATCTTACGTAAACAAATGAATTTTAAACTATATCGTGTTACATATTAAATGAAAAAGCTCATTTTGTAAATCTGAAATATATTTTTTTGGAAATATAAAAATAAATATTTTAGAAGGCATCTAAGAAAATAGCCATATCTCATTAAATATTGATCGTAGCGAAAAAGTGTACAGCATTTTTTTTGTGGACAATTTTATGTTCAATATATATGTATAATATTGTTTTGAAACGGGCCACCGTTTACGAGTTATTTACGAAAAATTAAAAAAAAGTGAACTGTGAACTGATTGTAACTAATTTTCTTCCTTTAATATCGCTTTAAATATTGATCATAGAGAAAAGTGTTCACGATATTGTTTGAAGCAAATTTTATGTATATAATTTATTCTTAAAAACCTATTTTGCTATGGGACACCGTTTACGAGTTATTTACAAAAAACTAAAAAGGGATTTTAAAATTGATTATAATTAACTTACCCGCTGCTTTGTCTTTTTAAATATTGATCCTAGCGAAAAGTGTTCCGCATGTTTCTTGTAGAAAATTTTATGTTTATTATTTATGTATAAGATTTTTTTTTGCTATGAGTTATACTTTTCAAATTATTAACGAATAAATAAAAACAAGGAAACTTATAATTTATTATAATTAACTTTCTCTCTTTATTATCTTTTTAAATATTGATCCCTGCGAAAAGTGTGCTGAATCTTATTTGTTAAAAATTTTGTGTAGAGTATTATCGTTTAACAACATTGTTTGATATTGGCCACCGTTTATGAGTTATTTACGAAAAACTAAAAAAAGGGACCCTAGAAGTGATTATAATTAAATTTCCCGCTTTAGTATCTCTTTGAATATTGATCCTAGCGAAAAATTGTACTGAATTTTTCTTGTAGGCAATGTTATGCAGATTACTTATGTAATAGAACATTTTTTGCTATGCGCCACCGTTTAAGAGTTATTTACGAAAAACTAAAAAAGGGACTTTTAATGTCAAATACCTCACTTCCGGTCAAGAGTTCGATCGAGCAAATTCGGATTCAGCGGGGTCTAATTAGGTTAAAAAACCCGGTTGCCAAAAAGTTATATGATTTGCCAGTCGAAATCGATTTGATGAAAAAAAAACCCAGTCTAATATAAATATCACTGAGATCTATTATACAGCTGTAGGACCAGGAGTGTACTCTTATGTCTTAATACGCACAGAGCGTTAGATCCCTAGTAGCATTTTCGTTGGGGCCTACGGTGCCAACGGTAGGGAAAACGTTGGGATGAGGTTCGTTCCGTAGCCAACATTAATTTTGTATTGGCCCACCATCGCATTTACCAACATTCGCTGTGGCACAGATGCCCAACAATGGGCCTTTGTGTATTTTGGTACCGTTGGCTAAACAACGATAATATTCGTTGGCCCAATGATGACATACATCGCATTTACCAACATTGGCAGTGACAGTGATGCCCAACAATGGGCCTTTGTGTATTTTGCTACCGTTCGCTAAACAACGATAACATTCGTTGGCCCAATGGTGACGAATACCGCATTTACCAACATTGGCTGTGGCACGGATGCCCAACAATGGGCCTTTGTGTATTTTGGTAACGTTGGCTAGTCAAGGATATCATCCGATGGCCCAATGATGACAAATATCGCATTTACCAACATTGGCTGTGGCACTGATACCCAACAATGGGCCTTTGTTTATTTTGGTAACGTTGGCTAATCAACGATATCATCCGATGGCCCAATGACGACAAATATCACATTTACCAACATTGGCTGTAGCATTGATGCCCAACAACGGGCCTTTGTTTATTTTGGTAACGTTGGCTAATCAACTATATCATCCGATGGCCCAATGACGACAAATATCGCATTTACCAACATTGACTGTAGCATTGATGCCCAACAATGGGCCTTTGTGTATTTTGGTAACGTTGGCTAATCAACGATATCATCCGATGGCCCAATGATGAAAAATATCGCATTTACCAACATTGACTGTGGCACTGATGCCCAACAATGGGCCTTTGTTTATTTTGGTAACGTTGGCTAATCAACGATATCATACGATGGCCCAATGACGACAAATATCGCATTTACCAACATTGGCTGTAGCATTGAGGCCCAACAATGGGCCTTTGTGTATTTTGCTACCGTTCGCTAAACAATGATAACATTCGTTGGCCCAATGGTGACGAATACCGCATTTACCAACATTAGCTGTGGCACGGATGCCCAACAATGGGCCTTTGTGTATTTTGGTGACATTGGCTAGTCAAAGATATCATCCGATGGCCCAATGACGACAAATATCGCATTTACCAACATTGGCTGTAGCATTGAGGCCCAACAATGGGCCTTTGTGTATTTTGCTACAGTTCGCTAAACAACGATAACATTCGTTGGCCCAATGATAACAAATATCGTATTTACCAACATTGGCTGTGGCACTGACGCCTAACAATGGGCCTTTGTGTATTTTGGTACCGGTGGCTAAACAACGATAACATTCGTTGGCCCAGTGAGCACAAATATCGCATTTACCAACATTGGCTGTGGTACTGATGCCCAACAATACCAGTTGAGTTTGCTTGTGGCGTCACTAGATGGCGTTACTGTCTCCAAACATCGAAGTTATAGTTATTTTCTCGATTATTCCGGATATAATCATAATATTTTTTAAAAGTAACTTATAAATCTAATAGCTATAACTATAAAATTTATACATAATTTAAAAAATTGTATTTTACCAACATTTTCTCAATTTAAATCTCAAAAAACATAAATCTCGCTTACGAAGTTTCGAAGTGCGGTTAGTATATATACAAATTAGAGTGTACAGTAAGTGTACTTGCTTCGGCAGTACATATACTAAAATTGGAACGATACAGAGAAGATTAACAACAACTGCTGTCTAGCCTAGGGCCTTCATGTGGATACAACCAATGCCTAGTTGCCTACCGTAGTGTAATTGTAATATTTATCAGCAGAGGCCCAACGTCGTATTACACAACCACTTACTTAACGTAGGGTAACTGTAGGACTCGTAAACAAAAGCCCATTACATAATTAGACTGTAGGCACACTATAAATTACACAACTATTTACCTACGGTAGTATTGTAAGAATCCTACACAAGGCCCAACGTTAAAGTTACAATGTTGGCCCTTTGTGGGACAAGCTGTGTTGGGCCTTCAACCTGGTGCACGACTACCTACCGACCTACCTGACTTGCCGTTGGGTAATTGTTGAATTTGCAAACAGAAGCACAACGAAAAAATTGCCCTTTTTTATTTTTTTGCAGTTGGCCCTACAGCAAGCCATACGGCCAAATGTAACAATTAACCAACCATCAAACAAATGTGTATAGGCCCAACCACGGCCCAACCAAAACCACCACCGTTGAATAATTGTATGATTTATTTAAATAGGCCCAACGATAAAATTACTCTAATGGCCCTCTGTTGGGAATCTTCGGGAGGGCCTTTGTCGAGGGCCCTCCAGCAAATCGTACGGCCAAATGTAACAATTAACCAACCATCAAACAAATGTGTATAGGCCCAACCACGGCCCAACCAAAACCACCACCGTTGAATAATTGTATGATTTATTTAAATAGTCCCAACGAAAAAATTACTCTTATGGCCCTCTGTTGGGAATCTTCGGGAGGGCCTTTGTCGAGGGCCCTCCAGCAAATCGTACGGCCAAATATAACGGTTGCCCAACTAATACGTAAACAAAGGCCCAACAAAATCCCTACAAGAAAATGCTATTAGGGATAGAACTAAAAGTGAGTAGTTATAGATCTATGCTACTTGGGCATGACCCCAAAATTAATTAAATTAATTAAAAAACACGATTGCGAAAAAGCGAACTGAAAAGACAAAAATAATTTTTAGTTGTGTTAGTTATAATATACTCAACTTAATGAATGTAAAAAATCTAAAATGTTTCAAATAAACTAAATTAATAAAAAATTAAAAAAGGCGACTGAAAAAGCCAATTGAAAAGACAAAAATAATTTTTAGTTGTGTTAGTTACTCAACTTAATGAATGTAAATAATTAGAATATGAGTGGTTAGTGAAGGTTATAAACAGCAAACGCAAAAGTTTATTGCTCATTTAGGATCGTGACTGTACCTGTGTATTTTATTTCGATTGCAGTCGGGGACCTTTTAAATGGGAAAATATCAATACATCAAGGTTTTCAATTCGCCGTTTCGCAGTCGTGTTTTTTAATTTTTTAAGGAATGTCTCCTTTAAGTAAAATGAGCCAACTTAAGGATTTAAGGTAGTTTCCCTCCATGGCCAGACTTATTTTTCCACACTGTATATACAGCGTGGAATTTGAGGACGGACCTTTCCGGAAATGGGAGATAGTTTAGCCTTAGCTCTATATTTTCTCCATATAAACTATGTTAATATGGGCAACCGTTTCTAAATTATGGCCTTTTAAACATCCATGCAAAAAACTACTCGGTTCTAACCCTAACAGGTGGCAGGGTCAATGAACTTACTTGTAAACAATCGTTAGACGACAGGTATGTTAAGTTTTGCCCCTTAGGTAGGTTTTCATAGGTCTTCTGGCTACTCGGTAAGAATCGTCGCAGGATTTATGTAGGTAAGAGATTCTAAGCGTGTGGCTCCCCTTGTTTAGTTTTTGGATGTAGTATGTATGTAATTTCTCAATATTAAATAGTACTAACGACAATAAACAGTGCAAATGGTGACATTGACAATCACTCAAAAGTCATAAACAATAAAAAATTATATCGTAACCTCTTTTACCATGAAGCCCTATGTTTACCTGGAGCCTGGAGTAATAAAAAGGTTTGACATGTTTCATAAAATTGTTTTCGAATAAATTGAAACCGTGCCCAGGTTGAACAGGATTTTTATTTCATGTAATGATTGTGTTTGATTATTATTTTGGTTTAAAACGTGCATGAGAAATATGAAATACTTAATTAATTGCATTTCCTATAATTAACTAACCTCTTTGCGTGGTTGAAAATCAACACTATGGTTAGAATGTAATTGTCATTAACCTTACCTAATGTCATAAGTATTCGATAAAAATGCCTTTGTTGATTGTTTAAATTTGCTTTTATCATACGCGACATGCAACTATAATGCGGCTGATTCTTATACATAGAGAAACATATCTGGGCGTAGGACGATTTTACGTGCTTTTGGTCGACATTTCGATTGCTGACAATCAGCCCATTGTAGCACGAACCAGCTCGGAATGACCAACAAACGTGGACGATGTGTTGATCAACTGGCGGCTAGACTAGAAGAACGAATGCGGTACCTATTTTGAACAGAATCCAAAGGTTCATGCATACACTATCTCATACTCGGCCACGGGCTGCATCATGCATTGTAAGAGGTGGAGGAACATTTGAACGCCATGAATGTGAACATACTGTTAGATATGGTTAAAACTAATAAAGATTTCGCACTTATTTCATGAATTTAAGTATTTGACATATTTATGTTTTAATCTAACCACACTATGGTAAAGGGTTATCTCCACAGTTAAAAAGTAGTGAATTTGTTATATTTAATTTTTAATGAATTCATGATTCTGGCCCTTACTAATCTATTCTATATCACTTAAACGACGCCATATTTCCGGGAAGGTCTTTCGTGACGTTCCACCCTGTATATATTATGTATGTAGAAAGTTACAGAAAATTGGTTGTTTTATTTTACGCCTATTGATTGTATTGGAGAAAAAACCGGACAAGTGCGAGTCGGACTCGCCCACCGAGCGTTCCGTACTTTTTAGTATTTGTTGTTATAGCGGCAACAGAAATACATCATCTGTGAAAATTTAAACTGCCTAGCCATCACGGTTCATGTGATATAGCCTGGTGACAGACGGACGGAAAGCGAAGTCTTAGTAATAGGGTCCCGTTTTTACCCTTTGGGCACGGAACCCTAAAAACGAGGAATGCAATGTTTTTTACCGTGTTTATAACAATATTATTTTCTTAGTACGTTATCGCAAGGAGTCTCCACATAATATAAATAAATAAATAACACTAAGCATGACATTGACAAACCTTTTGAGGCATGATGGGCTCAAGACATACGGCTCGATTCGGGAAATGAATTCTCACTAGAGAGAATCACTAGATATGAAATAATGCAAAATCAAAAGTCGGCTTAGAAATGAACCTCGAAAAAACAAAAGTAATGACCAACCACCACACATCATCAATTTTAATCAACAAACCTCTTGAATACGTAGAAAAATATATATGTTTGGGCAAACAGATATCATTCAACACCGACAGAAACTTAGAAGAGGTAGAGCGGAGGGTTGCAATTACGTGGAAGAAATATTGTGCCCATAAAGAAATTTTCAAGTCACAACTGTCGCCATCAGCTAAAACAATAGTCACGGACACGGCAATACTTCCATGTCTTACTTATGGATGTCAAACGTGGACGTTCGACACAAAAACTGATACTGATACTGATACTGATACTAGGGGTAACTCCAGCCAGCAGATCCTGCAGCAAGGACTAGGAAGAGGAGACTACAGGGGGGAGGCGAAGTTGAGGCAAATAGCCCTGTAAGCTCGCATGACTCTGCTGATTCAACCTAAGCGGCATCGAGTCAGTGGACGTGTCAGCGTCACCTCACACCGACTAAGCCTCAAACACGAAATCAAACAAAGTACGCGCGCAAACCAGCTTATTACGTAACAACCCCTGCCACCCCTCCGTAGGCGCCCTCAGCCTGCCCGAGATAACGGAGCACCCAGTAGATAGGACTGGAGTGTAGGGTTTGCAGTCGGGATAGTAGGAGAGACGGGAAATTCAGATGAGCCCAAAACTTATAAAGAAGCCATGAAGAGTCCTCAGAAAGCTGAATGGATAAAAGCTATGGAAAGCGAGGTGAAATCCTTAAATTCTAACAAGACGTGGATTTTGGTAGACCAACCTAAAGATAGAAAACTAATCTCTTGTAAATGGGTCTTTAAAAAGAAAACCAATGCCGATGGAAGTCTTGACAAATATAAAGCCCGACTCGTAGCGAGAGGCTATACACAAGAAAAAGGATTAAGACTATACGACGAAACTTGCAGTCCTGTTGCTAGGATGGCGACCATACGGTCAATTTTAAGCATTGCAGCAAATGAAACTCTTTCTCTCACACAATTCGATGTAGCCACTGCATTCATGAATGGTTCATTAAGTGAAGATATCTACATGCACCAACCAGAAAGCTATAATGATGGCACAAATCGAGTTTGTAAATTGAAGGAAAGTTTATACGGTCTCAAACAAGCACCAAGATGCTGGAACAAATGCATTGTTGACTACTTGAAATCAATCGGATTTAAGCAATGTGACATGGACCCATGTTTGTTTATCCCTTCAAGTGGCGCCAGCGAAAACGCGAAAAGTAGTCAAGTGGCGGGGCCCCGGTGGGTGGTCAGCGCAGATTAAGAAAATTTTACAAAATCGTCGATTTAAGCTGTTCTATGTTTGAAAGTACATTAAATCACATATTGTTAGAACCAGCGTTATATAGGCTATTTGAATATAGCAATTAAATTATTCTAATGTTTATACATTTGGCCAGACCTAATCAAACTCCGGAAGAATGACAGTTTTCCAACTTCCTTGTTAAAAATGACTACCACCATAAAACTAATTGATTATTGGAGGTAATTGCTATTTAATTATCAAAGGAAGACTTTTATCTTTAAGATTAATTCAATAAAAGGGACCTAAGATACAATTTCTTTTACAAAACAACCTCTTAAAAAACGAGACTGAACTCGGACTAGGCGGTCGCTCCCGAATCAATGGTCCTCACCAACAAATTTTAAACCAAGTGTTTTCGTGTTTCTTATGGTATGCTATCCTTCTCTAACTCGCTACCTAATTTTGGGCGCTAGAAGAGCGTAACTATACTTAAATGCGTTCAATTTCACCTCTAAATACGTCAACACCTCATTAACCACTCAATGGTGGATGACAGTTTACTGGTTTTCGCATCGACCATTCACGGGTTGACCGCCACTTGAAGGGTTATTCGGAACAAAGACGGAAACAAAATAATAATGGGACTCTATGTTGATGATGGCTTGATCGCCTCTACTAACCAGAAGGAATCTGAATAGTTTCTAAATGAACTAAAGAGAAAATTCAAGATTACAACAAAACCAGCTTCTTACTTTCTTGGATCATAAATGAAAAGGATGGTTCCATAAGGGTTTCTCAGAAAGACTACGTAAACAAACTTTTATAAAAGTTGGGTATGAGTGATTGCAAGGCTGTCAGCACTCCAATCATGAAGGAAGTACACTCAGATATGGAAAAAGACAATAATGTCAGATTCCCTTATCGAGAAGCTGTCGGTGCACTCGCATACCTAATGACAGGAACCAGACCAGACATATCATATGCCATAAGTGTTGTTTCTAGAACATTAGAGAATCCATCTCATGAAGATGTCCTGAAAGTAAAACGCATTTTTCGTTACTTTAAAGGTACTATGGATTCAGTTATTGTCTTTAAGAAAGGACACAAACCCGGAGTGTTGGAATGTTACAGTGACTCTGATCACGGCGGAGATTTCACTTCTGCACGCTCCACTTCAGGCATACTTTGCCTATACGCAGGAGGTGCTATATCGTGGGCAAGTCGCAGACAGACATCAGTCGCGATCTCAAGCACTGAAGCAGAAATTGTCGCAGCAAGCGAAGCATCCCGAGAAATAGTCTGGCTACAACGACTATTCAAGGAAATAACAAAAATAAGTGCAATTTCTACATTGCAGGTAGATAATGACGCCGCAATAAAACTGTCCCAGAATCCTGAATTTCATAGAAGAACGACGCATATTCCCATAAGACATTTTTATGTCAGAGAGCTAGTTGCTTGAATGACCTAAATATAAAGTATGTTCCAACAGAATACCAATGTGCGGACATACTGACGAAACCAGTTTCTAAGAATGGCATTAATCTGTGGCATTATTGGATTAATTAACCTATAACGTTTAACAAAAAGGGAGGATGTTAGAGGTTTTTATAAACTCCATAGACTGAATTGTACATGCAGGCCACATGATTTATTTTATTACTCTTATAGATGTCACTCTTGTCATGTCTTTAAATAAATAAACATTGAAATAATCGATCCACATTAATAAATAGTAACTATATTTTTATATAACGATCATTCCATTTATAAATTTAATAAATTAAATTTTAACATGGGTTTAAAATTAAATACGTAAGAAATATTTAATACACTTTAACGAGGTCAAAGTTTCTTACAATTTGTACTTAGGCTCACATTTTTTTTAATAAAACCTAACAATCAACAACTTCTAGTAAATTAAATAATTTTCCTTCTTTTTGACATTGTATTCATACCGACCTAAAAAATATTGAGAAAATCTAAAGACGGAATAAGGCACTAATTAGTCCTGAAGTTGATACTTATTTTAAAGGGTGACCTCGATCAGCCATCTAAACTAAAATGTATAATTATTTATATGGTTAGGTATCATAGTAATCAAATAGTATTTTATACAATCGTGATATAATAGGGAGCTTTTCAGTCGAGTACCGTGTTTAGGCAACGAAGCTTGCTGAGTTGCCTAAGTGAGGTACGAGATTGAAAAGCTTGATTATGTCACTATTGTATACAATATTTTTTCTACGAGTCAACAAAAATACTAGAAGAATCATACAAACAAACCAAACCAAAAGTATACAGCTAAGATACGCGAGCAGCCGCGATACCTTCATACTAGTACGCGACCCGGCCGGCCGCCGCGCCCCGCGCCCTACGGCGGGTTGGTCAACGACACCTTCTCGTAACTCATGACCCTGGTACTTGCTCCGCGCTAAATTCAAGTTTTAGACAGCTGTTTTCTCGATTTTGGCCACAGTAGCCTATGGAGACTAACAAGCAACACTAAGTGGTTTTCATAGTCTATGGATGTTGCTGTATATAGGGTGTCACATGCGCGTTTCTGACTTATGAAGCAATTGTTTCTATACGATTACAGATGTATGTAGCTCGCCGTGATAGTTATTTGAATAAAAAACTAAAATGATTTTCATACCTGCATAAGCCACGACCCAAACTCACGTTCATTCTGGAAACATGATAGAAATATAAAATTAACATTGTTAGGTTAGGTTAGGCTATACTTATAATGGGGCGGAATAAATCAATGCTTAAGCGGAGCTTTTAGACGGAGACTTCTTTTTATAATTTTATCAAGTATAATTAGGGGACGATGGGTACGGTTGTAACGGGGTACGGTTGAAACACCTTGAATATTTCTGAAACTATCTAAAGGAAAGAAAGGGTTTCAAGGGAATAGAAGAGCGGTTTCTACCCATCAACATGATTATTATCGGCAATGCTGCGCCCTCCACGCGGTAAATACACGTGCAGATGTGTACATTGTATTTTTTGCATCAAAAATAGGTTTTATTGGGCGATTTCTTATTAAAACACAACTTGTTAAAACCCAGCCCATTTTTATCTGTTTATGAATTTTGAACATTTTTATTGCTACAAAAGTTAAAAACTAGATTGTAATTTGTACTTACATGTAAGCAACGACTTACGAGCCTTAAATGACTGCTTAAAACAATACTATAGTATTAAATATGCACCTCAACCTAAACGATAAATAGTGTACGGTATTTAAGCCGTTATGTCATATTATGTGATATTTTAATTCGGTATAGAATTTAAGTTACAACCGTCCCCCATCACTGTTACAACCGATCTCAGTTTGGGGACGGTTGTAACAATGGCAAACTGAAGAAAAACTGCTGTAAATAGGTTATTTATAATAAATAAATCGTTAACCCGAAAGAGTATTCTTCAGTATAAAATGTTTTTCAACACACTTGCTCGTAACTTGGAAGTTATTGAACAGCTTTTAGGCTAATAATCCTAGATATTAAACACGCGTGCTTTTTAATTATATAAATATAGATGAAAATGACATTTTCAAGCATTGTAAAAGAAGCATTTATTATAACAATCATAAGTAATACATAGGCAAAGGATTAGATAATACATAGGTAGGGTAGAAAAGGGGTTTCAAATTAAAACTTTCAATCGATGCGTGGAAGGGCGGCACCGTCGTAAATGAATATCCTTTCCACGGATCGATTTCTACAGTAGAAAAGTGCGGGAAGCCATTGAAATAAAAAAAAAACATTACAATTTCAATCGGGACGAGGGTTTTAAGATCTCATCCAGTCATTAGTAAATGTAACGGAAACGAATATCGCCAGTCGATAAATCGAATATCGTTAGTGTTGTGTGTCGACAGAGTAACATCCCTAGTGCGCAAAACGTTCAAACTGATAAACAAGACCAAGTGCGGGTAGTTCGAAAAACTCGCTCGGCTAGAAGATGTTGATGTTAACTTGAGCCAGTCTTCTCCGAGACCACGGGGACAACCCCGTCCTCGAAACGTCGGAGGTAAATCTTAAAATTTAAATACGCGATTAAGTCCCGTTGTGCAATTTAATAATGTACTTTTACTGTTTTGATATTTGATATTTTTTTAGTATTTAATTCTTAGAGCTGTAATTGCAATAATATAAGCGATCGAAGTAAAATTGTTACAACCGTACCCATCGTCCCCTATGTATAGTGTTTTAATATTTTATGCCTGATAACTTTAATTTGGTTTAAACATGGTGTTATTTAATATAAATTAATTTTCATATAGTTCTATTTAATTCTTATTTAATTTTCATTTAGTTATTCCTGTTTTGTAAATACAATTATTAAGTATGTGTGTTAATAAAAGCACTTTCCCCCCACTAAATAATAAATAACAATTCAGCTACCTACCTATGTTCATACATCCATTGCTGGCTTCCTCTCATGCGCCAGAGGGCTGATATAGACTACACATACATAACATACACCTTTAACTTTCTTCGCGGATGTATGCAGGTTTTGCCACGATGTTTTCTTTCAATGAAAATCTAGTAGTAAAATCCGAAAAGGTCATTGATACATGATAGGTGACGTCACATCCACTCAGCCACCGTGCATCGCTTCATACACATTGCATCGCATTATATAGTGAACTACTTACTTATAGTTTATACAATTGATGCGTGTTCTTTTTCGAAGAGAGGACGAAGGCAATAAGTACGAACTTACGAAGTTATTTCACCGCTAAGTAAAATAATTTGAACCGACACATGTATAACTAAGGTATAAATTAATGCCTATGCATAAAATGCTCGACTCACCCGATGTCCCATTCCCGATAACGATAATGTTATTGCCATCGATTAAATGATGATTCTCATTTTTAACAATTAAATAATGTATAAGTTCATACCGTTGTCAGCCTTTTGAGCAAAGCAGGCTGAAACATAGGTACAGTCGACGTCAAAGATATGTTTACATTTTTCACCTTAATTACAAAGGGGGTACCTAAGGTGCAAAAGTGTAAACTTATCTTTGACGTCGACTGTACATGACCGTTTAATTTTACATATGTTTTTTTACTAAAAGTTTTAAACAACAAAATATGCATAATTTAAAAATAAACAATGTACTAATTAAATATTAGTCATATAAATGAGAACATAACTTCACTTCCTACTTTTGTACTTAAGAAAAAATATCTGTTTGTAAGCAATAACACATTGCCTTTATTTTATTCATACGAGAATAACATGATATAAGTATTTAATCATATTGTTTTCGTTTATTTGAGGCATTAACAGCAATACAAACAAAATATGCCAAGCTTAAAGATACAATGCATAAAGCTAAGGGGCTATTCATAAATTACGTCATTTCAAATTAGGGGGGGAGGGGTTTGGACATCAGATGATGGTAGCATGACGTAGGAGGAAACAGGGTCATTCGAAGCATGATTTTTGGATGATTTTAGGGGGGGGGGAGGGGGTCAAAACTCGTCAAAAATCGATGACGTAATTTATGGACAGCCCCTAATAGTCTAGACAAAAAAAAACAAAATCGCATCATATTGTTGATTTTCACAAAAATATGACCTGTATATAATAAAAGATGTACACATAAATACATTAAATAGTACCGTACTATAGTTCGTTTTTTAGCATTAGGAAGAACTTGAAAGAAGATAAGCGATCTTGACATGTCTTTTAATTGCAAAACTCTTTTTAAATAATCAGTAACTATTACTTATGAAAGCAGAAGAATATAAATGATCGTATTAGTTATAATTGTTACACATTTGCCGTAACTTATTTTTAAAATGTGTTTTTCAATTAAAATACATATCAAGATTGTTTACCTTATTTCTAATGCTAAAAAAACGAACTATAGGCGTAAGTAAAGATTTACCCCCTTATTCATAAACGTTTAGGGGCATATAAATGATGTCCATGTGTCAGAAAGGCTAGGTGTGTAGGTAGATGTCCATTGTCAATTAGTCCTAATGTAATGTAATGTATGGCCTGATGACGGAAAGTCTAGATGTAACATTGATGATGATGATGTCCTCCCAGACGTATCCGTCGACGGCGACACCCGGACAAATCAGGTATTATGTAAATTCTGACGTGCATGGGCTCGAACGTGACTTGCGAAACCAAGTTTTGTTTTAAACTTCCGGCCGCAAGACATGCAGTAAAGACGCAATACGTGCAGATGTAACAATACCCATTTGTCGATAAGTCCGGATGTTATGATGCCCTAATGTCAGAATGTCTAGGTGTCACAATTTCCAAAATGTAAAACAGTCCACATGTTAATTTCCCTCATGTTAAATAGTCATGGTGTCAAAATGTCCAGATGTCATATTTCCCTCATGTTAAATAGTCACGGTGTCAAAATGTCCAGATGTCATATTTCCCTCATGTTAAATAGTCACGGTGTCAAAATGTCCAGATATCATATTTCCCGTATTTCAGGAATTCCCATAGATTCAAAAGCTTTTATGGTTAAGGCAACGTTAACAGAACTAACTGGCAATAAAATTGTATTTTATTTTTCATTTTGATGATTACAGATAAATTTTCAAGCCAAGTACATTGTACCTGCCAGTTATTTGTTCCCGGGGTCCAATATATGTAGTAAAAATTAAATATTTGTTCCATAGTTAAATTGGTAGCAGCGCCATCTTTCTCATAAACATAAATATTTGGACCATTTGATAGGAAAGCGAACATTTTGACATCTGGACAATTTGTCACCTGAATATTCTGTCAGTAGGCAACTATAACATTCAAACTTTTTGACAATCACAGTCACAATGCCTAATAGGCATTATGACATCTGGCCTTCTTGGCAGTTTGGCATTATAACAGTATAACTAAATGACAGGACATAACGACACCTAGACTTTCTGGCAGTAGAACAATACATAGAGTCAGACCAAGAATAGTCTGCAGCGGATTTGATAGCCCACGCAGTGAAAGTGTTATTTTAAACGTCAAACTTCTATGAAATTATGACGTATAAATGACACTTGCACTGCGTGGGCTATCAAATCCGCTGCAGACTTTTTTGGTCCGACTCTACGGACTTATTGCCAGTAGGGCATTGTGACTCTGGACGTTTTGACACTTGGACATATATGCCCCTAAACGGAAAGGGACAAAACATAATTTTACAAAATCAGGCCCGTAAAGTTTTATGAATAAGGGACTAAGACTAACAAAAAAACCTTAAGACACTTAAAAGTATCATTTTGTTAGCATGCGTGATCACTGCTATAAGTATGCGTGTGGGTGTGAGTGTGTGTGTGTATGTGAGAGAGTTTGTGTATGTGTTTTAAGGAAGATTAGTTTATCTGGCGGCATGTCTAAGTTGGAAAATAAATAATCGAACACGATTTTTAATGCAGCTTTTGTACAGTCAAACAGTTCAATACATACTGCTAAATTTATTATTAGACTCTGTTCGGAAAGAGAAGAGTCGTGGAATGTATTGAGCCCCATACATGCCACGACTCTTCTCTTTCCGCATGACGACTCCATTTGTAAAATTGCTGAAGCCAAATTGTTAAAAGTCGGCATTTTGTAAAATACCTTATAACATTAAAAGCGCCGTTTGCAATTTGCCGCGGCAATTTGATTGAATTAGTTCTTTAATTTACCACGCGCGGCACTGCTCATCAAAACTATGAAAAATGCTGGGGTCCATCAAATCTGGACTTCGTCGCACTTATTACGGGCGTGTGGGACGGTCGAGGGTTTTGGATCTGAGTGACTTCGGCGCTTCGGAAGAGCAGCCTTTCCGATCTCGCCTCACGAAGCACTCAAGACACACAGGCTGTGTCTACATACGGCTCCACAGCTTCGGCTTGCTGGCACGGATTTAGAGTTAATAAACCGGATCGAGTACCTTGACCAAAAAGTGTGTCCACATGAGAAGTCAAAGTAGAGCCCTGCATCTCGTTCTAATTAGGGTGACCATAAGACATCTGCATGAGGGATATTAGGATAACATGGAATATATCAGTAGGGTGTGTCATTTTCTAAATAAAGTGAAATTTTAAGTATTCAGGTTTTTTTTCTTCATTTGTAGTCGGCCTCTTTCGCATGCACTCATGGTATGTTCATAAAGGTAGGCTTCCCTTTTGTCCACTTCAGCTACTTTTAAGTGTAAGCGTCATTGAAGATCTGTTTAGCAAATTTGACTTTTTTTTAAAGTTGGTGCCTTTTTTCTATTGATGGAAATGTGTGTCCTATACAGAATCGAGTGCATATATATAAATAGTTTGACACACTGTTTCCGTAACAAAATATTATGTATAAATAAGAGTCTGTAATGTTTAAGGATTAGGACTTTCGTTTTAAATTTTGGCAATTATTCTATAACAATTCTTAAATTAAACATTGAAATAAAGACATACCTATTAAGTTAAACTTACTTTTACATTACCTACGTTAATAATAATTAATAAGAATTCTGTGAGACCGATTCACAACGTGCCGACATCATATTAGTCACCCTAATTAATGAGTTTGACAATGTTGTCTTGTATTTTTATAGTAAAATGTAATGATTGTGGCTTACTTGTGAAACAATATTCCACAATTAGCAAATATTTCACTCCCACAACCTTTAACACAACATTTCTTCACAATTTTTAAGAAATTACGCATTCACGTGTTTTGAAAAAATGTCATCAAGTTAGGGATACCAACTGATATTTAAAATTACTACAATGTCTACCTTACTAAAATTTATGATTTTTTTGCTGTGCATGCGCTTGGTTTAATCAGTTAATAATATTGGCATCATAACTATTTACAAATTACTTAAAAGATATCAGAACTGTAATCTGAATATAGCACTAAAATTGTATAAGAAGTTAATTAAATTCAGTAGAACATTGATATAATTTGTACCACAATGGTATCTTTTTAACGTTTTAACTTTTTCTATCTCAAGTGGACCGTTTTCTCTAGTCTGGTACGAACAACTTTCTGTCTTGGTCAAATTAGTATGCCAAAAAAAGTGACAACTCGCTCCAGTTTAAAAAATATAACTTCATGCTTGCTGGTGACAGCGGACAGCGTTCGCAACTCCGTCACAGCGGCAGAGGGATGCTCTCATAGATATAATAATATACAGAGATACCTTCCAAGCGAGCTGTCACTGGGACCACTTTTGTTTAGTGTATGATTAACAATGTGGCCCACCTTGCTGTAGCCATGTCGATAAAGTCATATCGATAAACTATCGACATTTCTTGCAATTTTAATTTTACTTAAAAGGTTTAACGATACCTAAAATGAACAAAAACGCTTTTATTCTTTATTGTGGTTAGCAGATCACAATTTTATAGTCACGCCCCAGCAGGGAAACAAGGAAAAGTTCAGATATTTAATAATAGTACATTATTGTCGAGGCTCGGAAGTAGCTACTTGCAGGCTGAGGATTCGTTTTAAACGGACGACCTTGGGAGTCCGTTTAATTGAATCCGAAGCCAGCAAGTAGCCTTCCAGCCGAGTCATATATAGTGCGTTTCTCAAAAATGGTGCAAGAAATATAAATATAATAGGAATATTTTACAAAAGCAACGTTCTTACGTATATATTTTCACAGAAAAAAGTAGAAACAATTGAAAAAATTAGCTTTGCCGCCCTTTTATTTTTTTTTATAAAAAAATAGAAGTGTATTTTTCTGCCGAAAATACGTCAACCTATTTGAGACAGCTAAATAGTCGCGGTACTAATCATCCGTTTGGCTGTTTAATGGGCCTGTGCCTTCATTTGATATGGCCATTTCAACTTTTAAAAAGTTTGGAACTCGACAAATAATGGAATTTGTATGCAACATTGCAGTCCCAAAATCGAGACTGCAATGTTTTTACCTTTTTAATTTTTGACTGACCATAAACTACGCGCTTCGCGACCTATTTTTTAAACGGCAAAGTCGACTTTGCCGTCCATTTTTGAGAAAAAATACATAAATACCTACTAAAATAGGTGTTCCGCAATAATTGAATTATTTTATTATATTATAATATATTCATTATCCATTAGCATTTCAATTATGTTTATGTTTAACGAAGATATTGAAGCTTCAATTAATCGCTATTTCGTTCCGCTGTCTAGCGTTTATCGATATATAACATGATTAAAATCGACTTTTCACATCCCTTAAAGAGCACACATATACGTGTTTACGCACACATACACAACCTGGGTCTACCTAAAAAGGGGACACCTGGATTTGAAGTCCATCTTGTCAACAGTGTGGTTGTTCTTTTTTGACAAACGGCATTTTTAAAAGAGCAAGGAGAGAGAAATGATACTAATTGCTGCGCCGTCAAAGAGAACAGATAGCGTTGGGGCCTTGGATGCTCTCCATCCGCGCCTCCGATTTCATAATTGCTCTCTCGGGGTAGGACAGAAAAGACTACGTGGATAGTGGGGGCTCTGATTCGATTTTGGGTGACCTTGGGATTTTGGTGGGGTGAGGATGGTGGTGTGGTATAAAAGTTAATATAAATTGATAAAACAGCATACCCTGGTCACCCTCAGACAAACGTCACCTTTAACGTTGACCCTATTGAGCGCATTAATAATTTGCCTTCGGCAATTCGCAAACGTGAAAATGTTTGTAAAATGACGACGCCGTTTGTAAAATATCGAATCTTACAATTGCCTACGACATATACATATTTTTGGAACTTTGTCCGTATCGATATTGAAGAGAAACGTAAAGGGCTGGAATAGAAAAATTGTAGGTATTATTGAATTTTGTTACTGATAAACAAAGGGTCTAGCAGGCTAAGCGAACAAGAAGTGCCCCCAACGACGGATTTGGTCATTCTTTCAGGTGGTGTACTGGCAGGTACTAAGAACTCTCTATGCTTAATATCAGTCCTCGATCTTCTTTTGTTTTCGAGTTATTCAGGATAATGTAAAATCATCAGTAAAATTATATTTGACAACAATAAAATAGACTACAAAATGAATATGTTTAACCTGCATCATGTCCTTATACTTCATTATAAAAAAAAACATTTTATTTTTCTTCTCATTATTTTTTATACTATTCGCGGAGGTACACCTACAAAAAAAATATGCATGAGTAGCCACTAATACCCACTATATACACATATAAAAATATTTGCATAAATCTTCGTGCGTCATGTCAAAAAAAAACATTATCGAACAAGGATCTCGGAAACGGCTCTAAACATAAAAAAACTCAAAAATGCGCGTTTTCCCAGAGATAAGACCTAGCTAAATCAATTTATCGCCCCCGAAAACACCCATATAGCAAATTTCATCGAAATCGTTAGAGCCGTTTCCGAGATCCTTGTTCGATAATGTTTTTTTTTTGACATGACGCACGAAGATTTATGCAAATATTTTTATATGTGTATATAGTGGGTATTAGTGGCTACTCATGCATATTTTTTTTGTAGGTGTACCTCCGCGAATATTATAAAAAATAATGAGAAGAAAAATAAAATGTTTTCTTTTTATAATGAAGTATAAGGACATGATGCAGGTTAAACATATTCATTTTGTAGTCTATTTTATTGTTGTCAAATATAATTTTGTTTGGTTAATCTAACTTGAACGGTTTACAAAATATGACACTTTCAATGATACACTGATGATTTTACATTATCCTGAATAACTCGAAACCAAAGAAGATCGAGGACTGATATTAAGCATAGAGAGTTCTTAGGACCTGCCAGTACACCACCTGAAAGAATGACCAAATCCGTCGTTGGGGGCACTTCTTGTTCGCTTAGCCTGCTAGACCCTTAATTCTCACCTTCAGTCATACCTGAGCGTTTCTTTTATGTTTTTCCCTTTTTATATATTGTGACCTTTTTTGCCACTTTTGTGTTATTTCTACTCAGAATCAGTGAGCTCTTTCGATCCTAATGGGATAAAAAAATGTCCCAGAGTTTTTTTCCTATTGTGTTACCATTTCCCCACATACAGAGGCATGGCGGTAACAAAAAGGAAAGTTTGATAAATGTATGGAAATTTTAGGACACTTTTTTTCTCCTATAAGGATGAAAATGGCTCGCGATCCTGACTAGAAATAACACAAAAGTGGCAAAAAAGGTCACAATATATAAAAATGGTAAAAATTAAAAGAAACGCTCACCTAATAAATGTATTAATAGATAATTGAAAATACTTATTATGACATTTTATTATATTGAAAAACTAATCTATGTATATGCGATTATTATAATTTTGGAAATACATAATCTGTTTTTGCCAATGTCAGTGACGCAATTGAGAGTATTGAGGTGTTGTTATATGTACATAATATATTTAGTCGTAACGAACCGGTATCGGTATCTCCGGTGCTTTGGATAGCCTGCCTCCCGCTGTTGTAGGTGATTTAGTGATTTTATGCTAATGCGTGCTGTTGATGAACATAGTTTCTTTTTCGAGTATTCCTACTCGCAGTAGCATGGTCGACTACCGGACGGTCGTTGCTTCCTAGCAACGACCCCTAATCTATCTATCATCTAACCCTTCCGTGTTGTGACTGTCGTAAATAATTATGGACCAACAAGTGTTCACGGTGTCACAGGTATTGCAAACGTGAACTAACAAATATAATATATTATACTTACAAAATTAGGGTTTCGACGTCTTCCGTGCCTGGCTTCTTGATATATCTGAAAACCGCAATTATGTAGTAGATTATTCTATTGCAAAGTCAATATATTCCTTATTCAAGTAGGCCTAGCAACAAGTATGTACTTTTATATTGACAAGTTTTATAAATATCATTCATTTACTTATCATTCTTTTTAGCCCATACAACCATTTCCAGTCGCCGTTACGACGCGGTGTTGACACATCTTGTGTCGACACCGTCTGTTTCGGTCACAATTCCAGTCGCAGAGTCGTCGCCGTGTCGACACAGTTACCAGAAATGGGGAAGAGTCGACACATGACACAAAGTGACATAAAGTGTGGTCGCCGTGTGCACACATTGTTTCGAGTTTGCGACTACTTTATGCCAAAATCATTCGTTCATTCGTTCATTTTGTTCCTGTCAAATGGAAACTGTCAGATGGAAAAATACTTAAATAAAAATAAGTGACATTAATACGCCATCTCTAAAACGGAATACAAGACGTAATTATATATTGTTTGCATTTATATTACAATAGGACTTAAATTATTATGGGGAATTAAACTGCTCGAGTGATTTGATAAACTAAGTGTAATATAATCAACGCGCCACCACATTGTTTTAGTTTAGCCGGAAATGAAATTGTTTACTTCTCAGTGCCTGTGTTCATAACTATATTATTTGAAGCATTTTTAGTACTTCGAAGCGTATACTATACTTAACCCTTTACCTACGGGTGTCAACCAGAGTTGCCAGTAAGGCAACACCGCTGCAGTACGGGTGTCAACTATAGTTGATCGAAGTAATGGTCGTGTTCAACATTTTTTTAAAACAAAACGAGACCTTGTGGCTTGGTAATAGCGGTCACATTATGCACTGTGATTAGTATAGATACAAAGTAAAAAATATCCGAATATTTCGGTAGATGGCTCTGACATAAACATAATTTTAAAATTACCGCTTTTTTGCTGGCAACTGGAGTTGACACCCGTACTGCAGAGGTGCTAATAATTGAATTCAATATGGCGGACAACAGTGTTGTTTTCAAATTTCATCGACTTGTTGTCGATATGAGAGTACGTGGGAGTGTTTGGAGTGTTATTTTTAGTGTTTTTTTACCGTTTTTGGTTAAAATATTGGAATTTAACATGTTATGAAATCATTATTAGGTACTATTGTACCTAATAATAATTTTACCATAATCATAACTTGTTAAATTTCAGTTTTACATTTACTAGGTTATCGGTATATCGACAAATGCGTCGATAGAGGCACATCACTATATTCCATAAGTGGCAAATTGTTTTAGTGCAACGTTTTTTGTGATTGATATTTATGCATTATTTTCATAATTATCATTATTTAAGTGTTTATTTGTGTTAAGTATATTATAAACTAATGTTCTTGAACGTAAACTTGAGAAATCCGCGAGTAGTAACTTAAAAATCTTCAATTTCTTAGTGACTGGTATATTGCTTGATAGCAGAAAAAATAGTGAATATTATTACTCCATGTGATTATTTATTGATTAAACACATTATACTTATTGTGTGTGTGAAGTTTCAAGTGTGTAGCTGTAATACTTCAAAAGTTACAAGTAAGTGAAATTATGCCTAACCGCTGACTCTCGCCAAAACATGCCCGTATTGGGCGGTGACGGAGCGATTTAATAGCCCGTAGGTAAAGGGTTAAATAACAGAAATAACGCTTTACATACTACGAAACTTGTTAATTATGATGTATAAATATGGTTTAAGGCTGAGAAATATTGCAGTCACAAAGTAGTCGCAATGTTTCGACTTTGTGTCGACTCTGTGTTGACACATGACACGCGCTGTCAAAAGTAATAACAAAGTTACTGGTATGTTACTGGATTTGCAAAATGGCTCCTTGTGTTGATTTGTTTTCAGATATTCTCAAAGTGTAAAAATTCCGTGGTCAGAGATGGGCATTAATCGATTAACTGTTTATTCGACTAATTAATGGAATAAAAAAAGTTAATTCTCAAATTTTAATCGCGATTAGTTTAGTCGACCTAACATAGATTGAAATTGAATTAATCTGAATATTAATCGAATAAATTATCGATTAAATCTCGATTAAAAGTTGACAGGGAGCCATTTTTGTACGTAAAAATAATAGAAATGTCTTGCATGCAGATGGTAGCAAAACACTTTGTCATAAAAGTCGAGATGGGTGTCGATATATAGGATTTAGGGAGTGCCGATTTCGAAAATAATGACCATTTTGGAATCCGAAATGGCGGCCATGCACTGTGTCATAAAAGTCGTCATGGATGTCGTTTTATACGTTTTAGGGGGCCCCAATTTTGAAAATGACGACCATTTTGGAATCCAAAATGGCGGCCATGCACTATGCCATAAAAGTCGTCATGGGTGTCGTTTTATAGGTTTTAGGGGACGCAGATTTCGAAAATGATGACCATTTTGGATTCCAAGATGGCGGCCATGCACTATGTCATAAAAGTCGTCATGGATGTCGTTTTATAGGTTTTAGGGGGCCCCGATTTAGAAAATGATGACCATTTTGAAATCCAAAATGGCGGTCATGCACTATGTCATAAAAGTCGTCATGGGTGTCGTTTTATAGGTTTTGGGGGGCGCAGATTTAGAAAATGATGACCATTTTGGATTCCAAAATGGCGGCCATGCACTTTATCATTAAAGTCGTCATGGGTGTCGTTTTATAGGTTTTAGGGGGCGCAGATTTCGAAAATGATGACCATTTTGGATTCCAAGATGGCGGCCATGCACTATGTCATAAAAGTCGTCATGGGTGTCGTTTTATAGGTTTTAGGGGGCGCAGATTTCGAAAATGATGACTATTTTGGATTCCAAGATGGCGGCCATGCACTATGTCATAAAAGTGGTCATGGATGTCGTTTTATAGGTTTTAAGAGGCGCAGATTTCGAAAATGATGACCATTTTGGAATCCAAAATGGCGGCCATGCAGTATGTCATAAAAGTCGTCATGGATGTCGTTTTATTGGTCATGGTCATCAATTTCGAAATCTGCACACCTGTTTCAAATAAGGTATCGGTAGATGCATCCTAGTAAGTCAACAACATCTATATCTACTATCGAAATGTACTTTTGATAGTACTTATGTAGTAGTACGAAATGTAATCTGAAAGGAATCAAGTAATATGTATTCCTGTACCTAATGAAGAATCGTTATTGATTTCTATTACTAGTAATTGTAGTATTCGAAAAATTGATTCCTGATTCCTCAAATGGAATTGTACTTAATAATTCGGTATTGTTAGATTACAAAGTAATCTAGGAATCGGTAATCAGATTACAAAGTAATTTCAAGTAATCGTGGAATCAGGAATCAATTACGAAATGCCCATCTCAGACTAAGTAGCACAGCATTCAATTGATCTGTTTGGCGAACCGCGAGTTCACAGTTCGGGGCGAACTACTATATGTATAGGTTTTAGGGTGTGCAGAATTCGAAAATGATGACCATTTTGGAAACCAAGATGTCTACCGTACACTTTGTCATAAAAGTCGTCATGGATCTCGATTTATAGGTATTAGGGAGTGGAGAATTCGAAAATTATGACCGTTTTTGAATCTAAGATGTCTGCCGTGCACGTTGGTCATGGTCATCATTTTCGAATTCTACTCTTCCTAACACCTATAAATCAACATCCATGACGGGTCATATGACAAAGTGCACGGCAGACATCTTGGAATCCAAAATGGTCATCATTTTCGAATTCTGCACTCCCTTAAACCTGACTTTTATGACAAAGTGCACGGCAGTTATCTTGGATTCCAAACTGGTCATCATTTTCGAAATCGGCACTTCCTAAAACCTATAAAACGATATTCATGACGACTTTTATGACAAAATACGTAGCCGCCATCTTGGATTATAAAATGATCATCGTTTTCGAATTCTGCACTCCTAAAACCTATAAATCGACATCCGTGACGACGCAAGTTATCTTTATTTTCAGATCTAACAAATTGCTACAGAATACAAAGGACAAAAAAGAAGCGAGGAGGTAATGAAACAAGCAAAAATACAGATGATTCCTCGACGCAATTGGGTGATTCTTAAATTGTGTCCAGATTTTTTTTGTCATAAAAGTTTTTAGTTTTCACATATTACTCTCACAAGTTCCGTGACATTTCGACCTTGTAATTTTTTAAGTAAATGTTTTTGTTTATCTATGAGGATCTCACTAGAATAATATAATCAAGGTATGTTTATATTTGATGATTGAAATAGTAACGCAAAAAAATATATATATTTGTTTCTTATATTCCTGCCGATGACTTTTATTTTACCTTTTCCTTCTACACAAGTTTGACCAAGTAATAAGAATTTAGGGCTCTCAATTTTATTTTGACTTCTACAACAGTAAAGCTACGAGGCCATGTTTGGTATCGTTTTCGTATAAATTCGCAGTAGGTACCAAATTTAGTTAAGGTATCACATTGACACCATTCCGAAGTAAAAACATATAAACTTATTAAAATACTTTCTTTTAAACTCCTCTTCACGCTTAAACTGCTGAACAGTTTTAATTTAAATTTGGTACACATATATTTTGAGTCCCGAGACAGGACATAATAAGTTATCTCAAAAATCATCCTTTAAAGGTGTGAAATGAGGTGTAGGTGGGAATTCAGAATTGACTTCTTGAAGTTAATACTGTTTAAGTTTAGGTTTGAAGTCATGTTTTTTTTATCATTTTTAACTAAATCAAAGATGTAGACCATCCCAAATTTCATATAAATCGGTTCAGCGGTTATTGATTTCCCGTACAAATTTCCACGCCACTTTTCACACCTTCAAAAGATGATTTTGGTTATAAGATCTATCCTATGTCTTGTTCCGGGACGCAAACTATTTCTATACCAAATTTCAACGAAATCGGTTCAGCGGTTAAGCGTCAAGAGGAGTTTCAAAAAAACCGGCCAAGTGCGTGTCAGACTCGCGTATTAAGGGTTCCGTACATTAAGTCCGACTCGCGCTTGACTGCACATTTCTAATAGGTTTTCCTGTCATCTATAAGTAAAGAACTATTTTGTGTATTCAGACGGACATACATACAGACGCACGAGTGATCCTATAAGGGTTCCGTTTTTTCCTTTTGAGGTACGGAACCCTAAAAAGATTTTATTTTTATTTTGTGGAATGGTGTCAATGTGATACCTTAAATGGATTCAGCACCCCAGATTTATACGAAAACGATACCAAACACGGCCTAGCACCTTCACTGATATAGAGCCCTAAATAAACTTTCAAGAGCGGATATCTCAAAAACTATTCAACATATCGAAACAATTGACTAAATAAACTTGTAACAAATTAAATTAACTTTCATTTTGTTTAAGTGGCCATGTCGCTGAGATGCATAGTTTCCGAGATATAATCGAAAAACCGGAAAATGGGACCTTCAAAGCCCCCTCTCTCCCCCCCCGCTCAAGGGCTACGGCCGGGGACTTTTGATATGTTCACCTCCTAACTTGTCAAACCGAGTTACGGAGTCAAAAATTGTATTCCGAGCATTTCCCTCTACAACTTTTGGAGCATTCGTTGCCTGACCTAAGTAGCTTATTGCATTTCTTTAAAAACTTTTCTGTAAAAGGTTGACGGGTGTTGGGTGTTTATATGGTTTCGGTCGATTATTATCATTTGCATTGCCCATGATGACTTACTAGAATTACGAGCACACGAGACACTAATAGTAGTTTGACAAACCTTGGTTTTCAAGAGGTATTTTATATTGACATTTGCTGTCACAAATTTGCTGTCAGATTTAGTCGCAAACCGCACGCAAAGTGCACACAAATGTGTCGACACCTTGTTACGGAAAAGTGTAGACACGGTGACGACACTTTGTTTCGAAACAATTCTAGACACATTGTGTGGACTCTGTTACGACACATCTGACATTTAGTTACCACTTTGTGATTCTGCGACTGGAATGGTTATATGGGAGGCTAGGTCATTTATAATATGAACATAAAAGCAAAGTACAAAATCACATAACAAACAATAAAAAAATACATATAAACACATTATAAAAAAACCTAACCTAGGGTGCCGCTGGCAGCGGGGCAAGGCCCAAGCTGCCGGTGGTCAGGGCCGCAGAGTGAGGAACCTACGTACTATACGCGCCGTGTACTCCTTCTGCATCTGAACCTTGATCCAATCACCCAGCGAGAGTCTCTCTAGGTGTTGGTCGCGACTATTCGCTATGAGACCGTTCGCTGACGCGACTATCGGAACAATGATCGTTAAGTCAACATCCCACATGGCAGTAATCTCGTAAGCCAGGTCTAGGTACTTGCTGGACTTGTCCTTCTCTGCTTTCACGAGATGCTCATCATGGGGGATGGTGACGTCGACGAGCACGGTCCGGCACTGTGATCAGTCTATCAGCACGATGTCAGGCTTATTGGCAACAATAGTCCTGTCAGTGATGATAGATTATCGATCCCAATAGAGCGTGGCACTTGTAGCAGGTGAGTACTTGTAGTACGGCACTTCGCGGTCCACAAGGCCATATAGGAGAGCATTATTATTCGTCATGATAACTTCTTCCGCAATTGCACAGGCAAAATCCTCGGTTCTCTTATGCCAAGGATAGGGGCGTGAGGCCCCTGTCTGCTGCCACCACATCACGGTGCATCCCACAGTCGTTGCTGAGGAAATAATTCCTGAGATTGTACACCTCACGGTTGTGGAGATTTTTGGCGTTTAGAAAGCCGCGACCTCCACATTTCCGTGGGATGTACAATCTCATAACAGACGAGCGTGGGTGTAGCATACGGTGTGCGGTGAGCAGCTATCGGACCCTGCGATCCAGGGCATCCAGCTCGGTCTGAATCCACCTTAGTATGCCAAAGGAGTATGTGAGCTATGTGTTATTATGCAAATAATTGATTGTTTATGAATATATTAACCGTCTGGCGCATGAGAGAAAGCCAGCAATGAATGTAGGTACCTACCTATACAGGCTGAATTGCGAGGAATCTTTCAGGGCGAGAGTCTGAGTCCCCTGTGGTTCTACCTACTCGTAGCCTTGAATCCCCTAGCACCATGCTGAAGGATTTGGGACTAGGTTGCCGGCTTCGGAGACAGGGTGAAGTCATTTCTCACCTTCTGTACATGGATGACCTCAAATTATTTGCACCAAATAGCCAAGACTTGTTGGGAGATTATTCATCAGCAGTTTGCTCTCCTATATGGCCTTGTGGACCGCGAAGTGCCGTACTACAAGTACTCACCTGCTACAAGTGCCACGCTCTATTGGGATCGATAATCTATCATCACTGACAGGACATGTCAGTGTCAGCGAACGGTCTCATAGCGAAGAGTCTCGACCAACACCTAGAGAGACTCTCGCTGGGTGGTTGGATCAAGGGTCAGATGCAGAAGGCGGTAATTTTGGACACGGCGCGTATAGTACGTCGGTTCCTCACTCTGCGGCCCTGACCACCGGCAGCTTGGGCCCTGCCCCGCTGCCGGCGGCACATTAGGTTAGATTTTTATATTTTTTGTAATGTTTTATAAGTGTTTTTATACTTTACTTTTATACTCGCGCTGTAAAATCTTAACCTAAGACCCTAATTGAATAAAGGAAATAAATGATTATGAAGATTAAAAATAAAATAAAACCTATGTTTAAAAAGTATAATATTAAATAAGTCAGATCAGATATCAGATTATATACTGTATAGTTACTCGTAACTATGGTTTATAAAATTGATGCGTGTTCTTCTTCGAAGAGAGGACGAAGGCAGTAAATACGAAGTTATTTCACCGCTAAAAATAATTTAAACCGTTACCTACATGTATTATAAGGTAATAAAATGCTCGACTCACCCGATGGATATTGGTTATTGTCATCGATTAAATTATGATTCTCATGATTGGTGTTTTTTCCTCTTTTTAACAATTAAAGAAATGTATATATTCTCACCGTCGTCAGCGTCTTGAGCAAAGCAGGCTGAAATCACGGTAGAAATAATAAATCAAATGAATTGCAAGCGGACCTGAAACGGAGAGAGAGAAAGAGAGAGACACATATTATTTTATTTGTGAAACACAGGTAGGTACATGACTGTTTGATTTTATATAGTATTCATAGTCTCACAATCCTCTGCCAAGAGAGGCGTACACATAATGTTTTTTTACTACTAATCATGTAAAACTTTTAAAATACAAAATATGTATGCATGTATATACTCGTATATACAGTGTGGAAAGATAAGTCGGGCCCTGGAGGGAAACTACCTTAAATCCTTAAGCTGGCTCATTTTACTTAAAGGAGACATTCCTTTATTTTTAAAAAGAAACAAAACTGCATTCATTTAAGGTAGTTTCCCTCCATGACCTGACTTATCTTTCCACACTGTATATACTTTATTGTACTTACATAGAAATAAAAACACGAGAAACATAGTTACAGAGTGAAATAATACAACAAAGGCGAACTTATCCCTGTATGGGATCTCATCTAGTTAACCTTTGAGGAAATGAGAAGGACAGAAGTAACGATCGTTAATGACAAACAAAAGCAAAAGTATACAATCACTAAAATTAATGAAATGCAAGTTTTGAATACACATTACTACACATATATATAAATAGAAATATAATAATACAAGAATGTATTTTATTTATTTCTTTTTGACACGAATAAACGCACTCTATTCTATTCTATCCTATATAAATATAACATACATAAAAATAAATAAACACTCAATATATAATATAAATAAATAGATATGAATTCGAACCAGAAAAGTAAAGGAAATTAAAGAAGTAGGTACTTAATCGAGAAAAACAGAATGATCTAAGTATCAAAAAGCCACAATTTCCTAAGCCTCTCCTTAAGTCATGCTACAGATTGGGATTGCCTCACGGACACCGGAATCTCATTCCATAACTTAGCGGCGTGGACAGTAAAGGATTTTTTGTATGTGCGCGTCTTATTGGATGGAATTGCGAGTGAAAGATTGGCGCTTGATCGAAGACGGTGAGCACTGCCAGCAGCTAAGAAACTAAATCTTTCGGAGAGGCAAGGTGGCGCAGCAGGATTGAATAGAACAATGCAAAAAGCAATGACAGGACATGCACATCTATACGCATATGCATAAGGTCCGGTGGAGTAAGAGGAACTATGGGGGAAGGTGGACACTTGTAGGGATAATAAACAGTTAGAGATACCTACTTAAAGATATTAAAAACTAAATTAAATGATAATACTAAAAATAAAACTAATTCATAAATAAAATTCAATTAGAACTTTGAAAAATTTGGGGCATCAACAACAATACAAACAAAATATGCTAAGTTTAAAACGCTTAAAAGTATCATTTTGTAATTAGCATGTACACAGTACACCGAGAAGTTCCGAGTCGAGACATAGAGAAGGCGACGCTCGGGATCGCCCTACGAGACCGGAAACGATTGGATCCGAAGCAAGACAACAAGATACAAACATCAAAAAATCGGTATCGATCTTCTGCCTGATTTTCTGACTGACTCACGTACGTACGTACGTACTTACTGACTTATCATCAAAAACCTAACCCACTTCCAGATGACCTAGCAAGTAGAAATTTGGCATCCAGCTTGTTAATTGTGTGGTTACGAAACTGAGATAAAGAAACAGTGTATATTTTACGATTTGTAAAATTGACCAAAAAACTGTTTGTGTTTACATACTAAGCGCCCAGCGATTTTGTAATTGCAAAAATAAATTTTAAGTTCGAAATCAACTATGACGAATACTAATAATTTCCGTACAAAAAGTAATGATATCCCATCAAAAACATAAATGTGAAATGAGAGCCAGGTTCAATATTAAGGGCCAGTTGCACCAACCACATTTGACAGACTGATCAACGTCAGCCGGCGCGCCCCGGCGCTTTACTATGAAACTTTCCATAGATAAAAATTTAGCGAACTCTTTAACGATACAAACAGTTTGGTGCAACCGACCCTAAGAATATTAGTCGTTGTTGACTTCGCCGCGCCGGAAAAAGAATTGAGATCTATATGGGTGGCAAGTTCTAGTTCGCTTGGGGTGTAATTAAAGTTCAGGATTTGTCTTGGCTAGTTTTTATACCAAAAAAACCGGCCAAGTGGGAGTCGGATTCGCCCATGAAGGGTTCCGTAGCAGCAAGTAACATAATATAAAAGTTCTTGTAGTTCGTTGTAACTTTGATCGACGTTTTAATAATAGTGTATTTTTAACCGACTTCCATTTCATAGAAGGAGGAGGTTCTGTATTCGGTTGTGGCTATGTTTTTTTTTTTTTTATGTATGTTCATCGATTACTCCGAGACCCGTGGGCCGATTTGAGTAATTCTTTTTTTGTTCGAAAGGAGGTACTTCCAGGTGGTCCCACATTAATCTGGTGCTGTTCTGATGATGGGATCCATGAGGAATTGAGGGAACTCCTCAATTTTTAAATGCACATGTAGGGTGATTTGGGTGTTTTCTTAAGCAACTCGAGCATTTTCTTTCGAAAACCACCAATTTGATGAAGTGGACCTGATGATGATGATTGTTGATGATAAATGATGATGATTTTATAAGTGTAGATTACTCCGGAACCCGTGGTCCGATTTGAGTATATATTTTTTTGTTTGAACGAAGTTACCTCCAAGGTGTTCCCATAATATTGTTGGTTATAATCTGGTGACGGAATTCATAAGGAAATGAGGGAACTCCTAAATTTTTAAAGGTACGAGTATGGCGACATCGTTGTTTTTTATAGTAACTCAAACATTTCCTCCCGTTAATAACCCATTTGATGAAGTACAACTGTAGCCTTACCACGAGTTTGACACTACATCTTCGCTATTGTCTTCGTAACTTACTTTCTATACATCTCGGTCGCACTAATAGGATGCCAGTACGAGCGAGACGCATAGAAAGTAAGTTACGCACTCGCTAAGCTAATATGTCAGTGTTAGATTTATGGTAAGGCTACTGAGGAGTCGGGAAATGGCGGTTGAAGGGTTGGTGGTTCAGGCTTCAGGGTCGAGGGGTTCCGTGATCAGGGGTTGATGTGCTGTGAGGTTGAGTGATCTGGGGGTTGAGGGATTGGGTCAGTGGCGGGGCGGAGGATGGATTTTGTGTTTGTGCACTGTAGTGACAGGAATGATTACGAATTTAGTGATACGCATCATTATTATTTTCATTCATGCGTCACACGTCACTCATAAGCTGTTAACAATGCCTTACAATTAAAAATGGAGAAATAAAAACTTTTACAAAAAAAAAGAAAACCGACTTCAAAAAGGATAAAATAAAATATAATCCGTTTTTAAGTATATGCGTTACTAACTGATATGTTTGAAGTCGGTGCCAAGACAAATAGTAACAATACCGGTCAAAAATAATCAGCTTTATGTCTATAAATCACATTACAACTGTACTAATAGGTATTATAATAGTGAAAGTAATTCTGTCTGTCTCTTTGTCACCTTTTCAGCTAAACAACTGCCATGTAAACTGGTGAAATTTGCCATGCAGGTAAAAAGTTAAAGCCCTGTAGATGGTTCTTGAATTGTTTTATATTTTGAAATCAAGTTCTCTGGATAAGAGGCGGGAAATAACTCATTCCCAATCCCACACCTGAGTACTATGGACAGTTTGAAAATTAGTAAAAATTGCTGTTTAAAAAACATATCGGCAATCGCATTGGTTTTATACTAGTACCGACAAACATGGTACGGACTGCGCCAAGGTGGATTGACAGTGGGTTCTTAGGTATCTACAGAAAGTATGATAATTGCTGTCGTGTAAGGCAATCCTTGTTATGGCAAACATTGTTACCGGATCGCCCTAAAATCATGGTATGTTTCAAATTTGGCTTGGCACCGACTTCAAACATATCAGTTAGTAACGCATATACTTAAAAACGGATTATATTTTATTTTATCCTTTTTGAAGTCAGTTTTCTTTTTTTTTGTAAAAGTTTTTATTTTTAAATTAAGTTATTGCATATTTAAAAAATCTACTGACTAGATCTTGTTCAAACCAATTTTCGGTGGAAGTTTCATATATTTTTTTTACTTTTATCATTTTCTTATTTTAGAAGTTAGGTACAGGGGGGAATACACACATTTTACCACTTTGGAAGTGTCTCTCGCGCAAACTATTCAGTTTAGAAAAAAAAAATTAGAAACCTCAATATCATTTTTGAAGACCTATCCATAGATACCCCATACGTATGGGTTTGATGAAAAAAAATGTTTGAGTTTCAGTTCTAAGTATGGGGAACCCCCAAAATTTATTGTTTTTTTTTTTTCTATTTTTGTGTGAAAATCTTAATGCGGTTCGCAGAATACATCTACTTACCAAGCTTCAACAGTATAGTTCTTATAGTTTCGGAAAAAAGTGGCTGTGACATACGGACGGACAGGCAGACAGGCAGACATGACGAATCCATAAGGGTTCCGTTTTTTGCCATTTGGCTACGGAACCCTAAAAATTTAAAGAAAGTAACATAGGAGAAATAATATAGCGTGTACCTACGTAAAAACTAGACACGGGCAACAGCTAATAGCCCGCGGATTCGTATGCGGGGATTTGTTGCCACCAACATGTGGTTATACAATAGGTATTCTACATGAGCATAGAACATTATGCAGCAATAACGACGATTAATCAGTTTCACCACACCAGCTGGTAAAGGCTCTCTTGATTGTTCAAAAACTGATAAGAAAGTTTCATCCACATGTGAGGCAAAGTAATCAAATGCAAATGTTGAGTTGGTTTCTTATGTTTTCTGGTAGCTTTGATTTTGTTTGATATTTTACAGCTAGAATTATCCTTGTGTTGGTGTGGCGAAAAATTTTGTGTCTCACTCGGTGGCAAAATTTGTTTAACCCTCGTGCCTTGAAACCCTCGCATCGCTCAAAATTCCATTTTTCCAACCACTCGCTAATTCATTTATTTTTAATCTAATAAGTAATATGCCTTAATACAAAGATTCAAGTCCCGCACTCACAAAAATTTCAACCTCTTTTTCACCACTTTGGGGGATGAATTTTCAATAACCCTGAATACATATTATGTATATAGATGTATGTATACTTACAAAATTAGAGTTTTGACGTCTTCCGTGCCTGGCATGTTGAATCTGAAAAGCGTAATGAGTATTATGTACTTAATTATAATCTGGTTCAAAGTCAATATAACCTATTATATTCTGATTATATTCCTTTCAAGTAGTCAGCAGCAAGTATGCACTTTTAAATTATCAAGTTTTATAATTATCATCTTGAATATATCAGAGCACGTTATTGATGCAGTTAATTAATAAATAATAATAGTAAAAAGCATTATTTATTCTATAAAAAATAATAAGTTACAATTAAGACAATTTAAAAAATCATTAACATAAGATAAATATTAGTAGATTTGAATGTCGTGCAGAAGTTGAATTTAAACAATAGATTTTTGTTTATTTTGTTTATTGTTTATTAAGAAACAAACGGTTGTATACATTTACAGTTAAACAGAAAGATATGATAATATACTTAAACCTACAGTTTCCTCAATTAAAAATACGACAGCTAATTACAGTTATAATTACTTTAAACAAAAATATCTGAGCTATAGCTAATTTTATTTATCAGGGTACAGTCGAAGTCGCGAAAATTACATTATTATTAGTGTTTTATTCATTAATTCCTTCACTGTACCAACTTCAACTTATATATATATATATATATATATATATATATATACATATATATAATGTGTATACAAAATAAAGTAGTTGTAATATACTTGCACACTCACATATAGGTACCTATATAATATATGTTTATTTATTAGATGCAATTAAAGGGGAATGATCCTAATTATTATTTGAATGCTTTCCTAACATATATCGAGCAATTGAATATATCGACTTCAGACAGTTTTGAATTATTATTAAATAACCTACAAGCACGCCTAATATAATTATTACGTGCATAACAAGTTCTAGTTTTAGGTATTCCGAATAGCTCCTTTTTGCGACACATACGTTGCCTGCTGCGAGGGACTTTGAAGAAAATCTCTTGAAGTAGCGAGGGAACATCTAGATGTGAGTGAATTATTTTGTAAAGAACAACAGCATCGGTACAATCACGTCGATCACTTAGTTTCTGCATATTATGATAATTTAGGGATCGTCATAATTTACATAGGTGTGGCCAGTTCTGAAATCTAGTGATTTAATAAATTTTTTCTGTAACCTCTCAATTCTATCTGTGTGGATAGCATAGTAAGGTTTCCATACTGCGCACGCAAATTCAAGATGGCTCCTAACAAAGCTATTGAAAAGAATTTTGTAGGTCGAAGCATTCCGAAATGGCTTCCCTACGCGTAAAATAAAACCTAGCTGCTTATAGCATTTTTGTAAAATAGTATCGATGTGCGGAGTGAATGTCATTCCGGAATCCATGACGACACCTAAATCTCGAATCTGCGACACTCTATGCAGATTTCGATTTGATAATGTATAATTAAAATCTAAATTAATCTTTTTTTTGAAAAAGTAATTACAAAAAATTTATCATAATTTAGAAAAAGCTTATTTTCTTTACAATATCTCTCTACGTTAACTAAATCTTCCTGTAATAGTTTGCAATCTTCTCTATTTTTAATAATTCTGAATAATTTGGTGTCATCTGCATAGAGTAATATATTTGAATGCTTTACATATTCCGAGATGTCATTAATATACAAGGTAAATAGCAATGGGCCCAGATGCGACCCTTGAGGTACTCCAGAAGTTATATACTTTGTTTGTGATGTAAACCCAGATAGAACGACAGCCTGGCACCTATTTTCAACATAAGATTTTATCCATCTAAAGAGATTTCCGTGTATACCGAGATGCCAAAGCTTGAGTAAGAGTGTGCTGTGACAAATCTTGTCAAAGGCCTTGGCAAAATCGGTATAGACGGCGTCGACACTACACCTTTCGTCCATGGCATTTAAAATTTCATTTGTGAAAGTAATTAAATTGCTATCTACGGAACGTCCCTTGTAAAAACCATGTTGGTGGTGGCTTATATGGAGACGAGCAGCACTAAAAAGCTGATGAGTGACAATCTTTTCGAGGATTTTGCCAAATTGGCATAATTTAGATATTGGACGATATTTTTCAATGTCAGTAGAAACGGGACTTTTTGGTATTGGAATCACCCATGCCTGTTTCCAAATTTTGGGAACACAGGCCTCGTCTATGGATTTGGAAAATAGTATTGTGATAGGTTCAGCTAGTGCCGAAGAGCAATTTTTAATTAAAAGGGGGTGTATCCCATCCGGGCCAGCGCCCTTGTTGACATTTGTTGTGTTTAAGTGCCTTAAGACAATATTGCGGTTAATTTCAATGGAGTTTAAATCTATTGGGGGATTGCAGGGTGGATTTAAACTAGACATGTCAAAAACATTTGATGTAGGGTTTTCAAAAACTGAATGAAAATAATTATTAAATAAATCACAAATGTTTTGTACGTCGGAGGCGACAGACCCTTTGTAATGCATTAACTGTGGGAGCTTATCCTTTTTAAATATAGATTTTATATAGGTCCAGAAAAAATTAGGATGTGTTTTGATTTTTTGTTCCGAAAAAGATATATAATTTTTGTAGCACTCCATTTCAATTTTTTCTGCTCGTTTACGTAAAATTTTGAAACTATTATAGTCAAGAGGATTCCCATACAGTTTCCATAATTTGTGGTACTTGCGCTTTTCCTTCAGCACTTTACGAAGACATCGACTATGCCAGGGTGGTACAGAGGTTGACGAACGCAAAACGCGACGTGGTACGTATTTATGAATTAAACTACGTAATAAATTATAAAACTTCGTGGTACAGTCTTCCATATGAATACCTTTAAAGAAAATATGCCAGTCTATTTTTGATAGTTCTACATTAATACTTTTATAGTCAGCGGCGTGAAAGTTATAAACAAAATTAGGCGGTAGCTTAAGACCGGGCGTATAATTAAATTGTAATTTAAATGTTAGCGATTTATGATGAGAATCTTCATATACAAGGGGTTGTTCAGCCACTTCCAAACTGCAATCGCAATTGCAAAATATTAAATCTAAAATTCGATTATTACTATTTGGGAAACAACTAAATTGATTCAAAGATGTAAATGATATAAACTCTTGCAATAAGTGTATTAAATAGCTACCACTCGACAATAATTGCATTCCGGGCGCGGATGGATGAGGTATCCAATGTGCTTCAGGTATATTAAAATCACCAGTGATTAGAAATAGATCATCGGGGCGTTCGATTACGATTTGACCACAGATGTCGACAAATGACTTTAAAGCATCCTTATGACTCGCGCCAGGAGGTATATATATACAGGCGATATTTAAGAAACGTTGGTAACATTGATTACCGGGCGTTAATAGACCTGTACCGGGTTCAAGTGGCAAGGATACCCACACGCAGTCACAATAAGAACGCGAGGGCACGGGCCAGTCGCGGCTTATCGGTTTGTAATCAGAATGAACCGCTATCGCCACACCCCCTCCCCGCGTCGCCTCGCTATCAGCTGTTGACCGATCGCAACGAAAAACGTTATATCTAATGTCAAAATATTCACCATTATAGAAGTTAGGTGAAAGCCAAGTTTCTGTTATGCATATAAAATCAAAATTCGATAATGATACTCGCGAGAAAAATTCAAGAGATTTTGTTCGTAACCCCCTCACATTTTGATAATAACCTGTAATAGTTTTAGGTACCACTATAATACGTAATTAAAAAAAAGGAATATTGGAATATTGTCACTATAAAGGAGCCTATCAACAACAAAACCATTCGATACATTGTAGGGCTACGTATGAGGTAAACAGTTAATATTCTTATTAATAATACACATTTAGGCGTATTTAATACCTTCAAGTTGCAATCGTAAACATAATTATCATTGTGGCGCGTTATGAAAAATATGTCGATAAGATAATTGACTCTAATTAACAAGTATATATGACCCGGCCGAAATAATTGTAAAGTATATAGTCATTTTAAATGTGTAAGGACAGCATCATCGTGAACATGAATGAATTTACTAGTTTCGTTTTTGCGCATAAAAATCTTGCAGTCTCTCGTCCACAAAAAAGAATAATTAAGTTCAATTTTGAGCTGCCTCGCACGCTTAAGCAGCAATTTGTTGGCCGGTGTGAGATGGTCGCCCAGGAACAGGGGGGTCGCAGGTCCAGGCAGATCGATGTCGGCGGTTGTCAGCCCGCGGCGGGCTCGAACGGCCGCCAGCAGAGCATCCTTGCGCCTACGCTGGGTGAACCGGACTATAATAGCAGCTGGCCGAGTGTTGGTGTTGCCCTGACCCTTCTCGGTTTGAAAACGCCGGACCCTATGCACTGTGTCAACGTCAGCATCAGAAAGCGTGTAACCAACGCGTGAACATATGTTTTCATGCAATAATTGAATTAGTTAACTAATATTAATTACAAACACAGCTAGGTAACTTATATTATATGGACCCCCTTCTGGTAAAAGCCTCCTCCAAAGAATTCAATTTGTCTCTATTTTTTGCCTCATTTATCCAATGTTGGCCCGCAATTGAGACGATCTCATCCTGCCACATGTTATTTGGCCGACCTTTGCCCCTAGAGCCATGAGCTCCTGCCCATTTTGTTGCAGTTGATGTCCATCTGTCATCGCTATATCTTGCAATATTGATGCAGTTACCAATTCATATAATTATATAGATGTCAAACTTGATAAAAGAGTAATTCTCAAAATATGTAGTGGCATATACAGGTTATATTTAACGCAAAATATATTTTTGTGTTTTTTTTTTCAGTTTTGATAATGAAAAATGTTTTTTATTACTTCAAGTAACCCAAATTCCAAAAAGGGAAAGAAGTTATGGCGAGTTGAAGTTTTGAGATACAGGTTAAAGTTACACTACACAGTTGAACAAGGAAATGTAGCATGTTAAAGTGAGTTTTAATATAAAAATAATATAGTATAATCAAATTGAAAGAGTCTAAAATCACGTCCTGCATTTCCTGTGTGAACATCCAGACGGCCAATCCTGACGTTATTATGCTAGTGAAAGCGGTCATATACTCGTATAGACTGAAAGGTCTTGTAACACATATGTCGCAGGCATTTTGTAAGAATCCGCCGTTTACAAACGGCGTCGGCATTTTACAAACGTTTCGCCGTTTGCAAATTGCCGAAGGCAAATTGTTAGTACGCTCAATAGCGTCAACGTCAAATGATGTGGGTTTCGCTAGGGTGACCATGGTTTACAAAAAAAACTTTAAGGTAAATATTCAATCATTTATTCTAAAAATTAATTTAACTGAAGCTTACATTTCAAACTTCTGCACATCAAAACTATGAAAAACGCCGGGGTGTCCATCAAATCTGGAGTTCTTGGATGGTCCCATCGCACTGTTTCTTTTCATAAAATATTTCCTTCACAACTCAACTGGACGGAGCCCCGCTTCGCGGGGCTCCTAATTCTGGGCGGTTTGCCGTTCGGGCATCTGAAGCTACCTAACGAACCTAACGTTTTCTAATACTTATAGACCATATGGTGAAAATGTTATAGTTTGTTATATATTTGCAATCTACTCCCAAAGCCCATTCATTTGGTACCTCACATGGTACGGTTAAAAGAATAATCTTTAATAGAAAAAAACCGACTTCTCAAAATAGTTTGAAATGCCATATAAATTATTGGCTGGTATTTAACTGGTCACCAGATATAGTAATCCACTTCGTCACCTTTTTCTGGTAGCATATTTCGTTTCTGTAAGGGTCGCAGTTCTAACCTAACCTAACCTTAGGTACCCACTTTTCTAGTAGCATTTCATTTCTCTAAGGGTCGCAGTTCTATCCTAACCTAACCCACAAACTCGAAATCGCCAAACTATGCGTCGTTGAAGAGTTCTGTTCTGATCATCATCAGCAGTTCCACTTCATCAAATGCGACAGTTTTTAATGGAAATGCTTGATTTTCTGATGAAAATACAAAAATCTCTATACGCAATGTAAGATTTGAGGAGTTCCCTCGATTCCTCATGGATCCCATCATCAGAACTCGAGCTTGACAAAAATGTAGCTTAAAAACTTAACTTGCTTAACAAACATAATGAAGAGGACAAATCGCCAAACGTGAACTATGCGTCGTTGAAGAGTTCCGTTCTGATCATCATCAGCAGTTCCACTTCATCAAATGTCACTTTTATGAATGTATATGCTTGATTTGTTGATAAAAACACAAAAATCACTATATGTATGCCTTTAAGATTTGAGGAGCTCCCTCGATTCCTCATGGATCCCATCATCAGAACTGGGCTTTGACAAAAACGGGACCAATCTGTATGCATATGCATACAATAAAAAAAAAGAATTTTCAAAATCGGTCCAGAGATATGGAGTAACAAACATTAAAAAAAAAAAAGAACACACAATCGAATTGATAACCTCCTCCTTTTGAGATTTGGAAGTCGGTTAAAAAAGTAAAAAACTTGCCGACTTTATGACGTCACAGTACCCCCACCATTTTTGCGCTTGTCGTCTGATATATTTGTGTTGAAGACATGAAACTGAATGCGTTGATACCATATCCACCCATCGGAAAGTAACCTAAAACCGTATTTGCCAACCTACTATACATAATAGACCAGCGGTGGAACAAAAATGGGTTTTGATAACATTAAAGTTTTTTCTTTTTTGATATGTTATTGCATGCATGTTAAATAACATTTATGTAAAATATTAGAAAATTATAGGTGGAGCGTTCGGCCATATTTAAATATTTCAATTTTGCTAAATAACTATGTAAATATAAAATTAAAGTTACAAAAACTGTAACATGTTCAATAACACTTTAATTTATTCACAATATTCGGTTTTTAGAAATCTGGAACAGCTGCTTTCTGGTGAACGTAAAAACACGAATTACTTTGTCAATAAAGAATTAAAGTAGCTGATATTGTAAAATTACGATATTATCTATGAACTTAGTATACTCGTAAAAAGTTAGAAATGTAGACAATGTGCTTGTCTAGATATTTATTTCTGGTTAAGCAGTATAGCCAATATTGAATTAAAGTTTGTAGAGTTAATATTACACGGTCATAATAAAGATCTTAGTTCCCACACAAAATATTAGAAATATAAAATCACGGCGACACTAAATACTGATACGTAAGTATGCATTCCGCGCTTATATTGAGTTACATTTCAAACGCGCGGCGTTTTCGCGCGCCGCGCTGTGCGTCGTGGCAGGAGGCAGCGATCGACGGTGGCGGGCTAGCGATTAGCGCGGTGTCCGTAAAAAATACGCAAAACGTTTATAAAATTATTATCAATGGTAAATAGTTATATTGTTAATAGTAGGTACACTAATGGAAACTTACCTACACTTATTTATTTCTATATGTACTAGGGATTGCCCGCGGTTTGGTTTACGTAGAATTCGTTATCGTGTTAAGTATAAAAATAATAGATACATTTGAAAATTATTTTAGGTGCATTGTCATACAGATAACCACCCTTGTTAAAGTATTCTTCAAATTCAATAGACAGGTGTCATTTCAATATAATTTTGCGTAATTTGGCGCTTTTAGGTTATAAATGACTAGCGACATATATTTTTTGTTTAAGAGCGATATCCGATATATATATCTCCGATAATATTTACTTTATCATTTAAATCAATTTCAAACTAACGTTATTCAATATTTATCATTTTAAAGTCAATTTTACCAACCAACTGAGCTTTACGAGTATACCTACGGAAACAACTCAAAATTTGCATCAAATTAAATGCCACTCTTCTTATCCGTTTCGAACAATCAAGAGGGCCTTTACGAGCTGATGTAGTGAACATTTTATTTAACCCTCGTCCCTTGAAACCTTCACTACGCTCGAGGTTTAACTTTACGAACCACTCGCTACGCTTGTGGTTCAATTTTAGAATGTTTCGCTTGTTTGGGTATCAATATTAGCACGATTAATCAACAAATTTTCCCCTTGTAAAACAAATAAATAAGGTAGGTGAGGTGCAGGCATATGAGGCCCGGCGGGTAACAAGGCCCAGCATTCAAAAATAGCAGTTGCTCCCTATTATTCTGAATTTGTACTTGTTGCTAAGAAGATCCACTGTCAGTGCAGGTAAAAAGGTCCAGTCCCGGGCCTTATTGAACGTATGAGATGAAATAATAGATTAAAATATTTTAAGATAATTTTGAATATTTTTAATCTCTCATTAATAAGGCCGATTTGAAGAAACTTCTATGAAATTATGACTTATAAATAACACCTTCACTGCGTGGGCTGTCCAAATCGCTGCAGACTTTTCTTGGTCTAACTCTAATAATTTTTCACTTGCTTTATTGACCTAAAGACGTTTTAAAGAATCAAAAAGTCTAATAACATTTAGACACTTATACTTTTTAAAGGCAGTAACTACTTACTTATATAGGTAACTTTTTTTATTAATACATAGATAGTTATTTACGATAGAAGTGCGAAAAATAGAAATTTTGCAACGAATGACGAATTTTAAAACACGGCCAAAGGGAGTGTTTTAATGTGCTTATTATAGCACCGGTGTCGTAATGTAGCACCAGGGTCCTATTTCACCAACGTGACAGGTGCGACAATTCGACAAGTCTCATTGTTGCTGACGTCACAGGCATCCATGGGCTACGGTTATAGCTTACCATCGGACGGGCCTTATTCCTGTTTGTCACTATCATTGTATTATTTAAAAAAAAACTTTATTATATCGGCAAAAAACAGGTATCTTTCTTGTGATGTTTATGATGATAATGATGACAATTGACACAAGATTTCAAAGAACTTTCGGTAATTCTTGACAGTAAATGAGTTCTGTGTCGGAATTTCGTGACAACTGTCGTATTTCTTGTGACAATTGTCCAAGTCCCAGCCCCCCCTTTGCTACAGTCCAACCCGAAAGGCACCTTAGGTCGGCGCTTACGTCATTATTACCGGCGCCCCAATACTAATGCGGTGCTACGCGACGTAAGCGCCGACCGCCATATTCAACGTGGTTTGTCACATAGTACCCTGTTAAGGTATGATTCCAGGGATAAAAAATATGTTATAACGTTATCCAGCGTATAATGGAATTCATAAAAGTTTTTCTTTATAATTACTACAAGTAAATTTGTTCATATTTGCATACTATTAAAAAGGTAAATGAAAAGTAATTGAGTAATTTAATTACTAATTAATGTAATCACAATTGCAAATTACACAGAAAAATTAATAACATGTAATTAAATTTTATGTAATTAAATTACAAACATTTTAATTACATGTAATTAAATTAGTAATTAAATTACAAGAGTAATTAATTACGCCCAACACTGGTTGGTGGCAAACAACCACACCGCTCGTCTGATGGTAAGCGGTTACCGTAGCCTATAAAGGCCTGTGACGTCAGTAACAGTGATGTCGACAAATGTCGCACCTGTCACGTTGGTGAAATAGGGCCCAGATGTACAGTAAAAATCATGTTAAAAGATAATACTAACTGTTACGAATAAATATTTATACTGTAAAAAATTATCCCACCAAAAACATTTTCATGTAAAATGTTGCTAAGACGAAACCATAAGCCTAAGACTCGCACTGTTAAAAAGTTATCAGATATCTTGTCGAGCCAAGCTTCAAACTCTACAAGCCCCTTCACTAACTCTACACCTTAGTCAAAATATGTGGCTTGGCTGTTTTGCTACCGCCACATGGGCATAAGGTGAAAAACTTATTATAATCATTATTTTTAGGGTTCCGTACCTCAAAAGGAATAAAACTGAACCCTTATAGGATCACTCGTGTGTCTGGCTGTCCGTCTGTCACAGCCTATTTGCTCCGAAACTACTGGATAAGTTGAAATTTGTCTATAACCCAAAGACATACATGTAAAGTAAATATGTAATATAAATTTAAATAAAGGGGTCACTTTTGAGATGAATGATAAATAGAAGAAAAAAAACTATATCTTTGTTATATATCAAATGAAGGGGCTCATTTTAGAATTAGAATCTCAAATATATTTTTTTCATAATTTTAAAATAAATAGTTTAGAAGTTATTTAAGAAAACAGGCAAAAAATTTACATTACCCTTATCTCCGAAACTACTGGGTCTTTTTATTATGAAAAAAATACACATATTAGCTCTTTACCTATAGATGACAGGAAAACCTATTAGAAATGTGGAGCTAAGCGTGAGCAGGCCTATGGAACTCTCTGCACGAGCTCGGATTAATACCTACGAATCTGCTCCCGTTCACGGTAGAAAAGCAAGCCAGTTGGTTGCCACACGCGCTCACGTACGCACGTCACCGCGCGCCGCACTGTCAATTTTTACGATAGTTACACGTACGGCGGGATTCGGGAAATGAATTAGAGATGCACTAGATAAGAAATAGTAAAGATATGTGACGTTCCACGGCAAAAGGTACCATTGCCCCGACTGAATATTGGAGTGGCGATAATAATAAGCGTAAGCGCCAGCCGCCATAAGGTACCTTTTGCCGTGGAACGTCACATATCTTTACTATTTCATATCTAGTGAATGTCTAACGGCGCGATATCTTAAAGTTCGAATCGCGCGGGTAGTAGGTACCTACCTACTATTGAATTTCTTTAATTAAACATGTAATGTTTAATATGTGTGACAAATGTATAGATTTAGATATCTATCTATTTGAAATAGGTAGTAATTTTTTAATTTATTTTGGTAAATGTTTATTTTAACGACAGTAAGTTTACACCGGAAAGTGCCTACTCATTTTTGCTCTGGTTAACTTATAATTAATTACCTTTATTCATGGGGTTTCTATTATTTTTCTATACTATGTAACATTAATCTCTGTCTGGTTTTAAATTACACGAAGTTTTAAAACTAATTCTTGCTGGGATTATTGCGCGGTTTATAAAACGGCGTAAACACTGCGGTTACTGCAGGGACATATGACCTTTTAAAATGACTATTTCGCAAACACTAAAGCATAATCGGAATATTAGGTATAATTTAAGATTTAGCTTTCCTTTTATTTCACTCCGCTGTTTAAGTGGGTATTTATTTATCATTTCTAAGCGTCAGCAACCCTAGCGTTGTGCCGGTGCGCGCGGTGCGGGGAGCGGCGCGTTGAAGGTCACTCCATTGTATTTTTGTGTAGGTATCAAAACGGTAGGTATTTGCGTTTTGTTTGAGAGATAAGTATCTGTTCGTAAGAACTATTGTATAATCTGTGGCGTGAGTCGGACTTAGTACTTAGTTTTTGATCCGATCCCTACGGGTTTTTAAAAGACCATTTTACTCACTTTTCACTAAAAAAACATATTGTTAAAAATTGTGTAATGTACGGAACCCTTGGAACGCGAGTCCGACTTGCACTTGGGCGGTTTTTTTATTATACATACAATAGTTCTTGTAGAAACGAAACGGCCGAGCCACATACTTTGACTAAGGTGTAGAGCTAGTGAAGTTAGGGCTTGTAGAGTTAGAAGCTTGGCAAGAGATCTGATAACTTTTTGACAGTGCAACATTTTACATCAAAATGTTTTTGGTGGGATTTCACTTCTTTTTGTAAGTTGCTTATGACAATCTTCCATCCCCTAATTTAAAGGGTTGGGGGTGATTTACTATTAAAAATCCTGAAATAAGTATCTGGGGGCATCTGTTACACAATGTACTTCTTACTGATTCCCCATATAAACCCTTCACCCCGTAAGGGTAAACTTTGGGGTTGAAATCTGCCTTCACCCCGTAAGGGTAAACTTTGAGGTTGAAATCTATTCTATATCCTTCCCCATAACAATACCTATCTACATACCAAATTTCAACTAAATCGGTTCAGCGATTATTGATTCCCCATACAAGATTAAACCCCCTCATCATCCCCTTAGGGCAGGGACCGTATAACCGGTTTTATTAAATACCTGTATAAAAACTGTCAAACGAATACCGGTTAAAATGTTATACCTATATTCGCATTAGAGGTATTGCTGTCATTCCGTTTTTGTCTTTATCGCTATTTGTACACTAATTGACATAATGAAATACCGGTATTCATTAATACCTCAATAATAACAGGTATTCAGTATACCGGTAATGGTTTTCGTATTTAATACCGGTATTCATTGCACTTGATCAAAGAGTAACCAAAAACTTTGCGACAAGAGGTTAAAGTTGTTGTTAAGTCCTCATGCCAAAGACATATGTAACTTACTATCTATTCTTTTTGCTCATGCTTATAAATTGATCGCTGTACAAGCGAAAGATTTCATGATTTAACCACGAGCGTAGCAAGTAACCACTTCTACTCTGTAAAATTGAGCGTTGCGACCGTTTCAAGGCACGAGGTTAATGAATGAATTAATGAAAATAATTAATCCCAGAAAACATTTCCATATGAAATATGAGCGCCGCGCCGCCAAACTTTTCGCGCCGCCGCCGCCGCCAAAATTCTGCGCTATCGGTGTGGCATCGGCGTGACCTTGTTAGATACTAGAGTCTGTCTAAGCTAACTTTGCACCGATTTGAACAGAACAAAGTGAGGGAGTGTTATTATAATATAAACGTCATATTTTCATAGAACTTTGACATTAACGATGATATTTACACACGTTGTCGTTGCAAATGCTATGCAGATTAGTTTGATCGGGAATTTATTGCTTTTATATAACGTGCTAACAAATTAGGTACCGATATTTTAAGAGATGGTACTTTATATAAAAACAATTAACTTTAAATAGAAATCAAGAAAACTTTTCTTATCATATGTTTGTTTTATTTACCTAACAAAAATATAAATTAAAATTATATCTAAAAATAATCATTACGTGCATTTAACCACATAAAGAAAAAAATACATAGAGTGCTCACTCAGAAAATTCTAATGCTCAACAACTTTCTGCAAATATTAAACAAGGATTAACTGGAACTTTATTTTCAACTCCTTCTGCTTTAATATAGTAGTAGTAGTAGTAGTAAAACACTTTATTGTACAAAAAATCAAAACAAAACAGGAAAAATAACATTCGTCATTAGTACAAAGGCGAACTTATTCCTTTAAGGGATCTCTTCCAGTTAACCTTTGAGCAATATTAGTTGTAAATAGTTGTTCAATACAATTTTTGAGACATTTTTGAAATTAATATTCTTTTTAGGGTTCCGTATTTCGTACCAATATCAAGTTGATATCAACTGCAAAAAAGTTTCTTGAAGGGGTTTTTATAGGCTTTTAATATCGTACATTTAAGTCACATTCACTCATTGATTCATTCATACTATTTTTGCGATTAGTAGGTGGTCTGTGCGAGCAGTGTGTGTAATCATTCACCTCTCCTGGCGATACGTACATATAATAACTATTATATTTCACTATAGCTACCCGCACTGACTTCGCACGGATTACACAAAACCTTAACAAATTGTACACCTAAACTAAAGCTTCCTCAAAAATCTTTCTATTGATAGCTGAAATCCGCATGAAAATCAGTTGAGTAGGTTTTGATTTGAGTTCATCGTGAACATACATTCATATAGTTACAGACAGACGCGGCGGGGGACTTTGTTTTATAAAGTGTAGTGAATTAGTGATAGATTCAATTAACAGTAACCTCACAATATAAAGAGATGTTCATTATGCTGCTTATCTACAGTTAATGCCATGAAAAACTTTTTCCCTACCATAATTCAATAAATTAAATGAAATGAAATTTAATTAAGTAAGGTTTGAATTCTCTTCGCATAAACCAAGTTTTCAAGGCTACCAATTTTGACCGGCGAACCGCCGCCGGCTAAATGCCTATTGGGCGGCGCTAGACGTGCGCGCCGGTCGAAAAAAATTGGGTGGCGGCGCGCCACAAAAAGATCCACGGCGGCGGCGTGGAATTTTTCAACTTTTCAATATTAAGACGTATAATGAAAAGCCATGCTTAACCCTTAAATCGACAAGGGAAAAAAATCTTAAAAAACTGTGTTAGTATAATTTTTTTGGTGTTATAATCTTATTATGTGGTTGTTTATTGTAGAAAAATCATGAAAAAAATATATTATAATACTATGAAGTATTTGAACAAATTAAATTATTTTTCAGAAAATATTTTAATTTGTTTTTATCAAGTAGAAACACTACTATATAAATTATAAACTGAAATAAATGTCATATACTAAGAAAAAGTGAAGTGAATATTCGGCGCGAATTTTAATGTACCGGCGGCGGCGGCGGCGCGCGGACTCCTTATAGCGGCGGCGCGCACGTCTAATCGGCGCTCATATATTTGAGATTATAAACTACATACATAATAAAATACAATTAAATCAACAAAAAAAACAATGAAATGAATCAAATGAACGCTATTAAATATTTATCATTCAAAATCATCACCTAACAGCTAATTTTACCAGCCAACATGAAAACGGGCATTCTAAGATCCGGATCTTAAGTATTTACAACTTTACAAGCGGGCCGGACAACGTCCTTGACGAGTAGCGAAGGAACGAATCGTGGTACTACTACAACCGGTATTGGCACTTACTTATTACCGGTAATAGCTTTAGGAGTATACTATCAAATAGTGGTATTTGTTGTCAATTGGCTAAACCGATAACACTATTGAATACCGGTATTCGAATACCTCTATTCGGAGCTTAAGTGATATAAATACCCAAATTCAAATTACACCGGTTATACCTCAATAATAACCTGTAGTCAGAATACCGGTAACGGTCCCTGCCTTAGGGATTAAAAAATTCAAGTTTTTGAATTTATTTGTTGTTTGTGTACTAAAACTATCTTACATATCAAATTTCAGCTTCTTAGAGGACTTGCTAGTATGTATTTTATGTATTTTTATTCTATAATATTATTTATGTATTTTATGAGTTGACAATACGTTAGTTTACTTTTTCTAAATATTACTGTACATCCCGTAAGTTTGTCTATCTGACCTGACTGTAGTTTTCCTCTCATCTAATCGAAGGTTAGCTGGAAGAGATCCCTTATAGGGATAAGTTCGCCTTTGTACTTCCATTACTGTAATTTATTTTTGTAAACCTGTGTTGTGTACAATAAAGTGATTACTACTACTACTACTACTACTTCAGGAAGTACCCTAAAGGTATTAATAATCATCAAGTGAGTGAGTCAGTGACGAAATCGAAGGTTTTAGATATGAATAAAATCTAAAGTATAAGAGCTATGCAATTGATATGCTTAATAATTCCGAGAACTTTGTTTATCTAGTATAATCCAACCCCAAGTTATGAGGGTTCCAAAAAACGACGAAGCGCTTCGAGAAAAGGTAGATAGTGCCCTTGCGCTTTGCTCGTCTTGGCGGGGGCACTGCTGTGCCCCCAGATGTTAAAGCATAATAATAATAAAGATTTATGTTTAGTGACTTTAGTTACCTACTATTTTCGCGTAAACTAGACAATTTTTATATCTTTAGTTAATAAGGCCCAAAAGAATTATTTTTAACTTATTATAAATATCCTCTTGTTGTGAAATACCAAATATTGTTCTTTATATATGTATAACTCTTAAGTTAAAAACAATAAAATCTGTTATTGTCTACTGTCAAAGTGATTATTTTTTGCGGGATTAAGTAATACCCTGCTAGTGTTCAATAAGGCCCACAATAGGACTTTTATAAAAGGTATATTTTCCAAGAGTATCGTAATATTTTTATAACTATTTTGGTATAATGAAGAAACTTCAATAAATAAGACACCTATTTGAGTGAGTTTTTCATACTTAATATCCTGTTTATTAAAAAAAAAAAACATTTTAATTTAAGGTGGGCCGTATATAGGCATATACGGCCGACACGGAATATACAATAAGGTGAGGTCACTTACCTTATTGTATATTCAATATGTATACGTGTAATATTGAGCAGTTGGTTTATAATATACATAATATGATATTGACGTTGAATAGGACAGTACATGACAATAGGAACCAGAAATAGGTATAGTCGGTCAAACCAATTTGTCAGTAAATAAAAACAAAAAACTATATTCATCCTTTTCTTTTGGGTGCTAGTACTAGTGTAAGTCAAAGATAGTATGATGATTCTCTCTATGTTTGAAATGAGACAGTCCTTTGACAAACTATGGTAAAAAATAGTTGTGAATATCATGTACATTTTTATTACAATTTCGAAATTCAAATGTTCTTCCTAATCAACTCGGCCACTAAACTAACTGATAACTTGGTATCCGATCCACTAACTCGGCTAATGAATCGCCAATTCGCCAACTCTCCGAGCCGAGTCAACGCTATCACACTGCTACTAAGGCCATTCAAAAATAAACCTTAATTCGAGAGCCCGAAGGTTCTTATATGACAAACAATACATTATGACTTAAAACTTTATGGGAAACAAAGGGACCCCTTTAATTTCACGTAATGTCCGCATCTAATTTATATATGTCCACAGTAAACAAACAAATGAATGATAAGAAAAGACA